>NW_010252275.1:27231-37529 GCF_000690775.1 Eurypyga helias
GGGCAGGGACACCTTCCACTAGACCAGGTTGCTCCAAGCCTCATCCAGCCTGGCCTTGGACACTTCCAGGGATGGGGCATCCACAGCTTCTCTGGGCAACCTGTCCCAGTGCCTCCCCATCCTCTGCGGGAAGAATTTCTTCCTGATATCCAATCTAAACCTCCCCACTTTCAATTTAAACCCGTTCCCCCTTGTCCTGTCACTACAGGCCCTTGTAAAAAGTCCCCCCCAGCTTCCTTGTAGCCCCTTCAGGTACTGGAAGGCGGCAATAAGGTCTCCCTGGAGCTTTCTCTTCTCCAGGCTGAACACCCCAACTCTCTCAGCCTGTCCCCATAGCAGAGGGGCTCCAGCCCTCGGAGCATCTCCGTGGCCTCCTCTGGACTCGCTCCAAGCGGTCAATATCCTTCTGATGTTGAGGGCTCCACAGCTGGACGCAGCACTCCAGGTGGGGTCTCACCAGAGCAGAGTACAGGGGCAGAATCCCCTCCCTGACCTGCTGGCCACACTTCTCTGGATACAGCCCAGGATACGGATGGCTTTCTGGGCTGCTATTTGCCAGCTATGAGGTGATCATCATCATTGTAGTAGCTTCCTACTGCCTGATGGCCATCAGCAGCTCTGAGTCTATGCACAGCCTTTGCATGTATTTCACATCATAGGAAATCACACTCTTCTTCATGGTCCTACTAGGGCCAACAGTTACTGTCAACACATCTGATTGCCACTTGCCAAATGTACTTCAAATACTCATTTGGTCTTTAGCAAGGAAAACTTGCCACTTTTTTATCCCCAACAGACAAAAACTAGAAAAATGAGGAATACCAGCTACAAAGAGATGCCCTAAAGCACATTCCATATATCCCTAAATGTGATCAGCATGTGCTTTTGCCGACCGTATCTCAGATACAAAGATACAGCCCACAGAGAGCACTACTTTTTGGAAACTTTGGCTTAGATCCCCTATTCCTCTGCAGGTGCTGAGGTTGTATCAGTTTTGAGGTTGTATCAGACTCTTGTTCTATGAAACCATCTGTGATTATTCCTACAAACCGCAAAAGGCCAAAAGGTGATCTCTGCAGGTTTTTGTTACAGATATTCAGAAAACAGGCAGCCTGCTTCCGTCATCCAGCAGGTGGAAGTCACAGGAACATCACTGCATACACGTATACCTTCGCTTTCCGACATCCAAGTGTGCGTGCCAAGTACCCGCAGCACTGGCGTCCTGGGAAAGTCTCAGCTTACCCTTGGTATCACAAACCACATTCTGGCTACAGCATGGAGCAGTATAGACACATCACCTCTGCCATCTGCAACGTACCAGCCTAAGAAAACAGCCTCCCACCACCCTCAGAAGGGGCACTAGCAAAAGGAAAATCAAAGCTTATATAACACTTACCCTCTAGTAAATCAGAAGCTGATCCTAAACAGTACTCCATAACCAGCTGCAAGAAAAAAGCATGATTTTAAGTAACAGACACTCCCCTGCAGTTATTACTTGACTGGCTGAGAACCAGTAGAAGCAAATAAAACCCTAAGTGGCAAGAAATGGAGTAAGTGATGAACAAAACAAAATGCTCCCAAGATTCCAGCCATGTCAAGCCACCTTTCATTGTTGTAAAGGTTTAGGCACAGAGAAGTCTGTGGGGAGACATTGTAGAGGATGTTCCATAATAGGTGTTTATTATGAACAGAGGCCTGCTCAGAGAACCAGGGATTTGTTCTAATATCCCAAATATCTATTCTCTTTCAATTACCTGGAAGCTCCTTCTGATGAAAGGGACTACAGGCAGTGTGGGATGAATGCTGCTGCATGTAAAGGTACTGCGTGTACTGAATATTTGACTGCTGTACCCTATATTTTCTGCTCATTCAGACCTCTAGACACCCCATCCCTCACTTACCCACGCCGTATGCTCCTTCAGGTAACAGCCCTTATATTCTATGGTGTTGGGGTGCTTCAGCTGCTGTAGAAACTTGACTTCTTTGATGATATCCTGCCATTTCTAATATAAAAAAGGCAAAAAAAGGTAAAAATACATTTCTTTGCTTCATGCCCTACATACTCTCACACACCACACATGGTAGTACAGCCTGAAAAACAACCACAAAACCATTTTACAATATGAAGGCTACTAAAGAGTCACAGTTGCAAAAGCACAACCGTATGCAACTGAAGTTGTCTGGATCTCTACAGGATTAAGACACCTCCCCAGTACATATTTAAATAGCTCGAGAATTGCAGTATTTTTAATGCAACTCCAGCACTAAAAAGCTGGTCTGCTAGTGTCAAATGACACACACAACTCGTTTCACTGTTCAGATTTCCATTAGGGTTGCAGCACCTTCCGCAGGCAGGACTGGCTTCGTTTGTCTCACCTCGTTCGTCTGCTTTCCACTGTAGGACATTTTCTTGACTGCCACCACCTCATTAGTGTGGGAATTTGTAGCCTGGAGTAGAGAGAAAGAAATCGATTGAGAACAGTTTCATTGCTTCTCCTCCCCACGGAGCGAGCCGTGCCTTTGGCAAATGCCGGCTTTTTTTCTCCTATATTGCATCCTGGCAAGCTGCTACGCTTCAGAGACACCTTCCTTGTGACAGGATTTACCAGACAGCTACGGTGACTCTTCTTCCTGACTTCATCAATCTGTCAGTATCCACTGTTCCTCCCTCGGCCCTTACTGCACTGCTACCTCTCTCTCGATATGCAAACCAAGGCCCAATGTTGCACGCACTGTCTTTTGTATGTTCTAAGTTTTATTGGAATGACAGTAAAACCAGTTTTAGATAAACCTTTGGAAAAATGTTTTCCAAACAAATAAATCCATAGGTATACAAAAATCTCATCCAAAGCCCCATACAACATTGATATTCTCTAACAGCTGTTTCCATTTCCAGTTTCAAGAAGATGCTTCATTCTGGAATTTATCTCAATTTTAAAAAACAACTTTACTTTGCACCAGATCTCAGTTGTACAGTGAATACTACTCAGTCAGTCAAATTCTACTTTTCTGCAGCCTGTATGACACAGAGATGGTGACCAGAAGCTGAAAACTCAGTTTCTGGAGGGGCTCTACTTGCCTGGATCAGCACTGCCCTCATTTCTGCACGTTAAGGACAGAAAACCTGAAAGTTTTAGTCTTAGAGTTGCTGAAATCCCAATACCTCCAACCATTTCCCATTTTTGAGACAAAAGTTAATGACAGTTAAAACCTCAGAATACAATAGAAGTTAAATGTGGTAAATCCTTCTTTCAGTTGCTTGAGAGGATGAATGCTATACTTTCAAGTCATGTGCTACTGAAAGACATTTCATGATGTATAGAGTGACTTCAAAGAAAAATGGTGTTGGGTGAACCAACAGGGCACAGGAATTACAAGAGGGAGTTGACACACAGACTCTTCACAGCACACAGTCCTCCTCCCATGGCTTGGAGACAGCTCAAAACAAGTATCTTTCAGACAAGCTTGGACCTTGTCCCAAACCTCAAGAGGTTGGACCCTTCCTAACCACGTACCGTTCTGGTCCAGCACATAAAAGATCAAGAGTATTTTACTCAAACAGATGTGTTAATACAGGTGTTTCTGAAGACTTCCAGGCATCTCTGTCTGTTACGTTAATTCCAAGGGTCTTCACGTGAACACGGTACCCCTCGCTTTGCACGGCGCACTGCCACGTTCTCACAGATCTGGGGGATGTTCTTGCTGCACCGAGCGCTTGGGATCCTCCCGGCTGAAATAATGTAAAGGGCTGCGCAAGCACACTTAAATATCCGCTTGCTGAAGTGGTTTTGTCCACACCTGTAGGCCTTCCGTGAAAAGCTTGGCAGAAAACAAGCATGTTTTGCTTACAAAAACTCCTTTTCACTGCCCTCATCTGCTTTACCACTTCTCCAGATTTCTAACATGGCTACAAGTAGGTTGTTTTTGAAGAAAACTGTTCTTCTCAAGTTAAGTGTGATATCAGCTTAGTTGATTTCAAGTCAGTTTAACATCAACTTTAAAACCTTGTGAGAAGCGACGTTATCTTTTTCTTAGGCTCATAATACATGAAGTATCATTTCGCCCAAGTAAGAAAAATTTCACGTTATCTTGCCAGACCTTGGCAATAGTACACTGGAAACCAAAACAGCTTGCAGAAACTGGCTTAAATTGAAGTGTGTAATCATAAATTATTAAAGGAATAATCACATTCATCCACTGTAACAACAGTGACAAGACACAAATCGATGTATTTGCTGTTTGTAGCAGCATCAGAGCCAATTTAAATGCAAGTCAGAGACACAACAACAGCATCACAATCCATGCCCTGCCCCTTTTCATGCATGTGAAGTCTCTTCCCCATTCTTTTGGGATATTTAGAAAGCCCTGTCCTTCAAAGGTTTTTTGACTTCTTTCTGATACCAAGCACATCAGGATCCTTGGAGTCTCGCCATGACGACCCAAGATCTTATTCTTAGTCCCTGTTTACTCCAAGATGCGTAGGAATCGAGACGCCAGGCAATGAAAGCTTTCAGAAAGGAGGAAAGGCAAACCAAAGATGCCCAGCACGCCCTGTACGGCAGGGAGAAGCCCCAGCACACCCTGTACAAAGCGGGGTATCGCTAGAGGCCTTCCTCAAACAGATGGATCCCGGGCGATTGCGCATGCAAACCGTAACCAGGTGAGTTCCCGCTTGCGACTTACGCAGACAGCGAGACAGGGCAAGGACTCCGAAGAACAATTTACTGGATGCCAAGTGCTTCATGCAACAAGAAGGAAAGCCTGTGTCCAACAGTGGCAAAGAAGCGTGGATGTATCGCAGAAAAGCGGCGGTGCACCCGGTCACCGTGGTACTGCAGCAGTGTTACTGCAGGCAGGGTGCAAGCCCCATCGCGCCCGGAGGAGGCAGCTGCTGCTGGGATATGGCAAGAGGCTGTGGTCTGGCTAAACTCTCCAGCGTTTGTGAAGTGCACACCAGTTAAATAAAGCATCCAGGAACGGAGGAAGAGAAGCATCAGGGAATCACAAGTGTTCTACCTAACCAGTGACACCTCAGTTGTAAGGCTGCTTGGCAGATTACATTGTCAACACTCCTCACCCTCCTTCCCTGGGAGCAGGAGGAACTCCTGCACACCGGGGCTGAATGGTACACGTGGCACCTTCATTACTTCATCTTTACCCTGAAGCACACCACACATCCTTTGGGTTTGAAGTACACCTGGCTGGACTTCCCTACTCCCCTGCTCTTCTTATGGGGTGGTTCAACATATACTGCAAGTTCTACAGCCTCATCCTCTTACACGTGTAGTACGTTAAACATTGTACTTTCACTGACCTGTCACCCCAAGACTGAAAAGTGCCTGTCCCAGTGCTGACATCCCCATGGCAGAAACTCCACTGTATCGTTACTACCATATTGTACGCTGAGGAATTACATTGTTATCCCTCAAAACATACGTGCGCCGCTTATCTGACAGAACAGCGGGTCCTGTGCCAGCAACACCTCCATCACTGTACACAGCTACGAACAGTGAAATGGAGCGCTTGCAAATAACTCATGCTAGCTACTGCCGGGCTGTGGAGTTACAGGTGTAAGGGTACTTAGCTACAGCCGTTCGTCTGATCCTCAGAAACCTCAGTTCTAGTGAACTTGATCCTCTGGAGTGGCAGGCCATGCTACTGAGCAGCTTTAATTTGTCTGCTTTTTTTTTTTTTAATAGTGAAGTCTATTTTCATTTCACTGATAGTGACTAGATTATAATCTTTTCCAAATCCAGTATTCTGTATTTGGCTTTCTTTGATACTAAATGTAAAAGCACTATTCATCTCACTTTCCAAATGAAATCCTCCCGACTATCAATTAAAGCAATACACCCTTCCCACTTGAATTCCCATTCCTCTTAACACTTTCTCTTTGCTTTTGCCATGTCAGCATGTGCCATTAAAGAGAGGATCTTATGAGATGGACATGGGGACAAGCCGGGTGGCAGAACAAAATGATATTTCCAAGATATCTTTAACTTGTAAGTTGCCAGAGCAGCAGAGAAATCATTCAGAAGCCTGCATACAATTTGATGCGACTTCCACGGTATCTTTACCTTAACAGCCACAGTCCCAATTCGTTAACAAAGTAGCTGTTAACCCCAAATGCATTTTGAATCGTTAATTCACTCAATCTGTTAATTTGCAACGATTCACAAGCCTATGAGCACTGAGTAGAGTATCCTGAAATTCCAGTTTGGCAAATTGATTTCCAAGTGTTTAAATCCAACTTTCAGCAACAGCACATGATACCACACACTTAACCTGGATGGTTGAGGGCACTATGAAGACTACACTGTCACAGCTGTATTTATAGCCGCAGTTGCCTGAAGAGCTCAGGAGTGCTCTGGGAACACTTAATTTTTGAGATGTGTTAGGAAAAAGCCAATATGCACAAAGCACTAAGGGCTCAAAGAACACTCATTGTTATAAATGCTGAAAATCTCTGAAATGGAACCGTTCTAACTGACATTTTTCAAAAAGGAGGTGAAGAACTATACTCACAAAGTAAACTGCTCCAAAGCTTCCATGTCCGATTTCATGTAAACCCACAAATATTTCTTCAGGATCATCTTTGTAGAACAGGTCAGCTATTTCTGGGTCCTTTGGCACCCCTTTGCGCATGTTGAACGGGATTACGAACTAGCTCGCGCTTTCAATTCCCAATCAGTTTCTTCCTTCATCGACAAAGCAGTTTGTAGACAGCATTCAGCACCTGGTGAAAAAGTTCATCTTTAATCTGTTTCCTTTACACGTGTTTCTGTTCTCGCGTCTCTGACAGCAAAATAAGAGGAAACACTTTCAGGAGCAATAGACTTTGCTATCATTTCCTTCACCTAATTCTTTTTAATTATTAGTCCAATTTAGATAGAGAGATTAAAGTGCATTCAGACTACAACAGCTCTTTATCTCATACAGGAAGCAAGTGCTGCAGTTACACCAAAGTCCACTTGAAGAGAAGAACTTGTTGCTATGCAAAACATCCTGTGACAGGAGTTTGTCATTCTTCATGCCGGTCTCCTAATGTGTCAGTTTTCAGACGATCACTATTGTTCTTCCCACTTTTCTCTCCTGTTTGTTTGCTTTGCTTCTCTACTCCCACTTGCCAGCTGGTGCTAGTAGAAAAGCTAGCTTCCATTCCACAGACACACTACGTAATCCTATGATTTTTATTTATGTGTGTATTCAGTGCTATCAGACCGCTAGTGCTACTGGGCTGTGATGGCTCCCAGGTCACAGAATTAATTGCTTTGGAGAAATCCTAGACTCCATCATGTAAGGCAGATCTTTACCCCTAAACATCTTTCTTTAGCATAAGCATATAATTAGACAGCAGAGAACTGTCTGCACTGAAATGAAGATTTTAAATATTCGTCCCAAAAATTTTTTCTAAGGGGGGAAAAAAACCAAACCCATCAGAACGTTTCACATTTCCTACCAAAACATCCTGAAAAATCTGCATTGGTTCATTAGACACACCGGTGTGCAAAACAATGACAGATGCCTCTACCTCACTGCTTTTGACTGCTGAAACCTGCAGATTATCTGCAGGGGAGGCAACTGGAGTAGTTTCTAACAACAGTCTGGAGCAAGTCTCAAAACTACTTGCAGATACATAGTTCAGCACCTCATTTATATCTTCTCCATATGTAAAAGAAACAGATTTCTAAGAACACACACCGAAATGTCCAGCCTACCTCAGAATGTAAACCAGCATAGCACTTAAAGAGAGACCAGCTGGCATTTAGCAATTGGGTAACATTAAAACTACAACACACATAAAAGGCTTTAGAAGGTTTCAGACTGCAAGTGCCATCCAGATGGAACAATGAAAGCAGAGCATCATTCTGGTCTGGGGCCGAGGGTCTCCCTGGCCACGGGTGATAAGCAATCGGGCGACAAGCACAATAAATCTCGGGCTCATTAGAGGGGCACAAAGTACCCCGCTGGGGCGTACCTGGGTAACTGTGGCACGACGCATGCTCTGCGGCTCAGATTCCTTTCAGCAGCATTGTCCCGTGCTCCCACCTTCCAGACTCCACACGCTCTCTTATTCTGCAAAGGAAAACAAACAACAGGTTTTAGAAAAAGTATTTTACGTTCTATAGCTTATTCTAATACACAGAAATCCTACCTCTAGCAAAGAGCCGCTGTCGAGGCACCGTTTGAAAGCGTGTTAAAGGGTGGACTGACCCCACATGCTGGTGGTGTCTCTTCAGGTGAGGACAGGCACTTCCTGTGTTCTATAGCCCCTGGCCTTGCTGCACATCATTATAAGGTAGGAATCCAGGAAAAGAGGCTAAATGCCAAGTTCTTTGACTCTCATGCTGCCTGGGGCATAGGAGCATGGCAGCTTCCCCTCAGACTACACCTTTTCGACTGCCTCTAAAAAGGACAAAGCTCACAAAGCCAAGCCTATGACTTAGCTGAGGATGTTGTGCCTGACGACATACATGACTTCCAAGACAGTCCTAGGCATTAATAAGCCAAACATTGTTGGATTCCACCGGGGAAAGAACAATCGATGAAAAGATGAAAGAGGAGGGCAGCCAGTTAGACCCATCGGGCCTGGATTGAGCGCAGGGAGGGACGCTGCTCGCTGCCATCACTCGTTCCTATGCGCCCAGCTGCTGCCGTCCTCGCCGTGGAGTCAAGCACACCGAGCCCGAAATTAGCCTTCTCCAGGAGGGCAGGCTATCGTGTAGCCACAGTCACAGGAAAAGGCTTCACAAGTAAATCACACCGCAGTAGCTATAGCGCCAGAACCTGAACTCCTGACGAGCAAGCTAACTCATCTCCGCATTGAAGAGAAAAACACATACGAGCAGAAGTCTTCCTGCTGGTAGCTAACATTACCAAAAAATGGTATTTTGGTCTACTGGTCTCAACACAAGGCAATAATGAGCTGTTAAAAAGCTATTGGAAGAGCTCCAGAAAAAGGATCTGCGATGTTTAGTTTAAAAGACACCAAAATAAAAAACTCCACTATAAACAAGAGCCAGATGAATGAAATGATTATTCATTCTCAGCTGACCGGCCTCACCCAAAGTTGCTGTATTTACTACCCGCCTGCAGACAGGGGCAAAGAATGCAGCATTTCAGGTCCGGCATTCTTCAGCCGAATGAAAAATCCATTTGGCTTTACAACAATAAAAACAAACTGAGGAAGAAAACAATTTATCCATCTCCAGTCAAATGAACTTCTCTGCCATAAGCAAAGTCTGAGCAGCTCTAATACTGTAGGCTGAATTAGTATTTAAAATGGGAAACTGAATGTCAACACTTGTAGTACAACCCTAAGTAATAATGTCATTACTGGGACTGACATATACATACAGCGAGGCTGTACAATAATTAAACCTTTTCAGCAGGAAGACTGAAAGAACGATGGTTTAAACAATGTCAGAGCACTATGGGAGTCAAATGTCATTAGCAGAAAAACTCAGGTTCAAGGTATGGTCAATTTAAGCAAGTTGTTTCAGTTACCAAACTACTTCATTAGCACATCAGGAAACACTTGCTACTAGAAACCTTATTTCTGCGCTTCATCCTTCAAAAAGTACACTTAAAGCAGCACTGAGACTGCGTGTTCTGATCTCAGATGAAAACAGCATTAATCATACTGGCAGTGACTTACGGAAATGACAAGTGACTCCAGAGTTTCAGAGTTTGAGATCAGCATTTTGTTCAGATAAGGCCATTTGCAGGTACTTCAAAACTGTCTACCTACAAATTAAAACTCTCAATCAACAGTTACTAGTGAAAATCCCCTCATGGGAGGACAAACTGCCTGTGCCCCTTTCTAAAAGCGTATGAAATGCTAGAAAGAGGGTGAATTCTTGCAAGTAAACAGCATCAGAAATAATACGAAGAAAAATATTTGAAAGATTCTCTAAGAAAAACAAATTCTCTAATGAAAATCACAGAACATAGGAAAGCCAGAAAGAAAATCGTTTAAGAACTACAACTATTCCAGCTACAACCGGGAAGCCAGTGTTACGTTGGACACATCTATATGGCAATGTCTCCATTTCCCAGTAATGTCACAGGAAGAGGAAAGCAAAGTCACTAGTTACTTGAAAATTCCATTCGTTATGGGAAAAGCACCAGGCAACCTCTGCGCAGACCCAGCACAGAACCGCCAGAGCACGAGTGGAGTGCTGAGGAGCTGTCTGTGAGCAGTGATGAGCGGCGTTCCTCAGGGTTCGGTGTGGGGGCTGGTACCGTTCAACTTCTTGGTCAGCGACACGGGTGGTGGCATTGAGAGCACCCTCAGC
>NW_010252276.1:0-2143 GCF_000690775.1 Eurypyga helias
CTGTACTTGTGTTTGGGATTGCAAAGAAAAGCTGGTCTGCAAAAATGCTGGTTGTGTGATAGGGTACATGCCTGGGCTTGCTTACTGACCAAGGTGGATACAAGCGTTCAGGGAGTGATCAGCTTTGGTTGGGTCTGTCATGCTGTTGCTAAAGCTGGGGAGAGTCTGAAGGAGTCCTTTTTTGAATATTGGAAAACGAGAGGAGGACAGAGCTGCGTTGGGTGGGTCAGGCATCATCAGCCTGACAACTCCTGTATCCTCTTGGAGAAATTGTTTAGGTGATGTCTAGGGGAGTGGGTTTGGTGATTGCAGGCTCCTGAGCCTGTACCCTGAGCTTCCTGGGAGCTGTAACTCCCTGTAGGCATGATTTTGTGTCTGAAGCAGTGTGCATTAAATACTGCCGGCTGTTAATGGGGGCTGTGGCGGTATTGCAGGGATCCATGTATGGCAGACGAGGGAGGGCTGTTCCAAAACACGCTGCTTGTGTTGCCAGGAGGACTGATGGGCCGGGAGCCCAGCGCACGACTGCTGGGACAGCACACGCTCCATGACTTCCACCGATTTCTTTTGTCAAGAGATGAGAGAAATCTGCTTCAGGGCTCTCTGCTTGGTGCTGCCATTTGGTAAAAATACCACATCACTCGTATGGCCTTTCCAAAGTGTGCGTTTCACTTTTTTCCTGTGAGATGGATAGGGAATTTGAATGTTTGGACTACTTGCATGGATGTCGTAATTCAGTGGGAAGATGTGGAGGCCATAAATAAGTTCAGTATGGGATGGATCAGCTTTAGGCATTGCTGGCAATAGTTTTCAGCACCTTCATCCAAGCAGGTTCATGGTAGAAGCATGTATTTTACTGGAAGTTTATGCTGCTTTCTGGTCTGTCTTTTAACATTTTCAAGTAAGTTATTAATGCTCAGTAAGTTATTAATGCAGCTTCAGCTGTAATTTCCCCATTGAGGTCAGGTAAAACATAACACTTCTGAACTGATACATTCTTGCTCTGAGAACGACTGTGACAAAGGGTCATAAGTTGCTACCAAACTAATTTCCAATTATCGGTCGTGCATGGGTTTAAATTTTGATTCAGTTCCTTTAAAGCAGTTTAGTCTGAAAAGCTTTTTCTATAAAGATATGCACATTGAAAAGTGTTTACGTTGCAATATGGCACTTATATTGCATGAAGAAAAAATACTGTATGCGTCTATTTTGTAATGTTTTACTAACCAACTGAGCAAAGTAGCGTGGAGATCTGTGGTGTCATGCTAAAAACCCCAAGTGTTAGGTTGCCAAGTGTTGCTGTTCCCACGATACTTTGTAGACAGAAAAAAACTAAGACAAACTGGAATGATGCTGTAGTGCTGATAAAGGAAATACAGCGTATGGAGATTAAACAGCTGAAAGACAGACAAGTACTGCGAGTGAGTCTGTGCAGACTGTTGTCTCACTGGGGCCAAGCACTTCTTAGGCATTTGCTGCATATTTTGACCAAGTACAAAATGTAGGAAATCTAAACTTAACGCGTTCAAGACTAATGTTTCCTTAAAAAAAGGAGGAGAGGGTCACTGGCTTTTAAATTAAAGTTTTTTTTCTTAACTGATCCTTCAGAAATGCCTTTAGAGAGCAAAATGAACACGAAAATGAAAGAGAACAAACCCAAACTTGCCCGTTAACACTGGTTAAAGCTAAGTTGATCATCGCTACAAATTTGCATTATTTTCCCAGCGTGGCACTCGGTAACAACTTTCCTTGGTGTGCTTTTGTTTCAGTTGACATTTTGCTTGAATGGCCAAGTGAGTTGGCAAATTTTGTGCTACTGGTCTTTGAAGTTGTGACTTCAGCCCCAAACAGCCTTCTCTTTGTGTACGGCAGGGAGCCCCTTCGCCGTTGGAGAGGGATGCGTGCAGCACAAAGCCTGGCAAGGGTCCGTGTTACATACCAAGTCTCACAATACTTCGTAGCACTTAACTTTAAGCAGCTCAGGTCTTGGTTTATTTTCTGTGAAATTTTAATG
This sequence comes from Eurypyga helias, assembly GCF_000690775.1. NCBI lineage: Eukaryota > Metazoa > Chordata > Aves > Eurypygiformes > Eurypygidae > Eurypyga > Eurypyga helias. The sequence continues at coordinate 2,015 of NW_010252276.1, forward strand.
CGAGGAGTTAAAGTTCAAAATAATACAAAAAAACAACAAAAAAAAAGAGCAGAGGATTAACCTGAAAGTACATTTTTTATTGATCTTCAAACATAGGTTAGTATTCAGAAGGATTTAAACTACAGCAGG
>NW_010252276.1:2174-87838 GCF_000690775.1 Eurypyga helias
TCTTCTCTGTTCAGTACAGTTGTTATTTCACGACAGGGTTCGAGTGCAAGCTCTCCTAGGCACAAAGGAAGAATTTACGTGAGATGGATAGTGTTTGTTTCATGTTTTACTGATACTTACTAGGGTTGTACTAAAATCTGTTGTATGTCAAGATACAGTGACAAAAGATGAACAGTAGGATGGAAAGGAGGAATTTTCTTTAAGAAGGACAGTGTATGAGTATCTCTTTATTGTTGTATTTGCACATTTCACGGTCAGTTGAATACCTTTTACTGTTCACAGCCCGTATCTTAATAATTGTGATAGAAATGCAGCTTGCACAGCATATATGTGACTCCTCAAATGGCCTGATTTCATTCATAGCTGTATGTGTCCAAGGGAGCAGCACGGTGCCGAAAGGGAACCGCAACCGTTAGAGCTTTTCAGTTTTCCTGTGTACACAAAGTTGAGGATGTGGGTGAGCAGTTTTTGCATGGAGCCTTGTAGCTGCAGTAATTTTCTTTTTAATGGGTCTTCTGTAGCTACAGTGAAGTGGAGGACAGGACATTGTTCAATAGTAGGAATTGCTTGCTTGGTGTTTATGCTGACCTTTCTCAGAAGCTGAGATTTGATGGCCAAAGCACTAAGCACAAGGGGCCACAATTTCTTGGAAGGGATGGGTAAAAAAATGAGATGGAGTAAAGATTTTTAGGCAGATCTTGTCACGTGGGTTTTGCTGTGTTTTGCTTTGATGAGGAGTGACTAATTCCCAGTTACAGAAGTTTTGGCTTCCACCCGTCGGGTGAGGGCTTGGTGGAGAGGAGATGCCGGGAGCCATCTGGGTGGGCTGCAGGCCAAGGTCAGAGAAACGTCTTCCCAGCTGAACTCAGCTACTTCTTACCATCCCTCAGATCCACCGGCTGACCGGCTTCTGCAAGTGCCCTTTGACCGATTTTGAAAACTCCAGCAATTTCAAAGGTAATAGTTAGCAAAGGTCTCTTTAGGCCAACCTGGCTTGTTTTGACGGACCCCAGTTAGGGACTGGGAGCCCGAGCAGAAGTGCCCAGCTCACCAGCCCTTTGCAGCTGGCTGCGGGCAGCACGGGCCTCACTGGAGAGGTTTTCCAATTGATCCGGTTAAACCAGCGTGAGAGGCATCTCCCCTGCAGTTTGAATGAGGTTTCTGTTGGTTAATTTGTGTCTGTTAACACTAGTATTAATCTGCATTAAAGCAAACCACTATTAAATAAGTCTGCTTTATATGTAGGATCCCCAGCAATAGCTAACCTGACTTAATTACAGACGTGCAATGTGGTGCTTACACAAGACACAGGAGAAGATGGTGCTGTCTGCTCCTCACAACAGAAGTAGTGTCCTCCTTTCTTGAAATGAGTTGCACATATTGTACACAGGTTTTAAAACAACAATTAATTTTGTTTTCCTTCCTAACATTTCCATTTGGAGTCTTCTTTTCCATAAGAAATGTGGCTCTGTGTTGACACTCATCTATTTATCTGTACCAAATGCATTGCTAAGGAGATAGATAGGTTTTTATAACACGAAGGGGTTCTTCAACCTGGTTCAGCGATTCACTGGTACACAGCAGGACGTGTGAGGAAGCACCCATAGCGTGTAGCAATACATCTTTTAAACTTGGCTGTATTTGGTGGTAAACAGCCATTTTCCCAGTGATGTGTACTGTTCTTGAACTTTATGCTTATACCCAAATAGAGATTTCCATGCAAGCGGCCTCCAAGTTTGGAATAAAAGAGCACAATTTACTTTCTGGACCTTTCATATGACCTTGGAGGTTGGATCCAAAGTTGTGAGAGACTTACATGATCTTGCAGATTTTACAGGAACTTTGACTTGGAGGAATATTCTTCTAGCAGAGCATCCTGTTGGCTTTTTGTGATGGGATGTGGGGTCAACTTCATTATCATTTTGAAGCAGGCTGTACAGATTAATGTGTACCTGTTTGCAGTGTATGCTGACACCTGACCGATTCATGCACTGATTGCAGTCTGATCTCGCCCGTTGCTTCAATGATGCAATTTTGGCTTTCCCTATCGTGTTCCTTAGTCCCTTTGGTACAGTATCTCCTGGTGGGGTATCCCACAGGGTACTTGTAAGGAGCAGGGAGGCCAGGTGCAGGCATGAAGGGCAGCACGACTTTGGTGGCAGCGAAGCCTGGTGTACTGTATGGCAGAGCTGGATGGAAGACCCGACAGACCGGTCCTACGGGCTTCTTTAGGGAGCCCAGTTTACACAACACAGAAAGTACTCGGTGGTTACCTGGCAATCACATGCCAGCCTGACTTCAGCCATCAGCAGAGCATCGCTATGGTTATTAGCTAAGTATTTCCATAATGTGTGTCTCTACAAGTTATAATTAGACCCAAGCCTGCCCCTGGCTAATTACAAGCTTGCTTAGAAGTATAGTTTATATAAAGCTTTTAAAACTTTATATGGGGAAGATATACATCCACAGGCATAATAGGAATGACGCCTTGTTTCCAAAATGAAATTTATAGGCTTTGGTGTCTGCTTTTCCCTCCCTTTACAGTTTTGTACTGGCTTTTTTTTGTTGCATCCTCATCCAAAGTTTTTCCCAGAAATATTGCCCAAGTTTCACCAACATCAAGCCAGTGATATTTCCGTGTTCTTCTGAATGTTTCACTCTCACTGTTGAGAGAGTAAACCAGATGTGAGGATGTCTTTGAGCTTTGTGTTTGGAGAAGATTAATAAATAATACTCAGATCTCTCATAAAAAGAAGATAAGTAGTCTTGAAAGTGATGAAACTTTTTGTTGAACTCATCAGTGCAAGGTCTACATAAATAGTGATGCATCTATGGAGACCTGCTGTGTGTTTGCATAGGTGGAGCTGCACCTGCCTTTCTTCAGCTCTGTCTTGTCAGGAGTAAAGCGAAGCTGGAAGCATAACCCCGTTAGACCCCGAGACAGGAATACAGGCCAGCCTTGGTGACAAGATGGGTCGTGAATATGACACACGGTTGCGAGGCGGGCTGGCGTGGCGACGGGGCTAGCACAGCGTGACCCACACCCAGGTAGTCGCTCTCTGGGGTGACTCTGTGGCAGAGGCAAAGCCAGATGGTACGGGCATGGTCACCGCTGTCCTTCCACGGTGTTCTCTTTAGGTTTTCATATTTCCTTGCTATCTTCTTCCACTCCTCACTTCTGAGTGCTGCTCCCTCCAGAACGAGCGGTCTCTGAAAAAGAAAGGGAATACAGGGGAGCCTGCGGCACTCAGGCACTTGGCTGTTGACAGCTTCGGTACAAGGGGATGCTCAGGTAGCCTCCATCACCACCGCTCTTTGGGAAGAAAAGCAGAGTGGGGTGCATAACCGTCATGTACGGCTAAGGAAGGAAAACTCATGAGATAATTCCTGCAGCTGATGAATTCCCTCTCCTTGCTTCTGTCTAGCCATTTTTGAATTTGGTATTAGTTTGATTATTCAGGTCAGATCAGATTTAGGTCAGTTGTGATGGATTTTTTCCAAATCCAGTTCCCTTGATTCCTACTGTAAACGCTTACCAGATGACACAATGTGAAGCTGGAACAGACTCGAGCTGTGTGATGACCGAATAAAATCTCAGTGGGAACCACTTCCACGTTCCTGAGATCAGTTTCTCATGTAATAAATTCTGTATCCAAAATTGTATCAAATACTTTTCTGACAAGAGTGAGGTTTTTTTCTAACGGACAAATCCCAGCAGAGCTATTTATAAGAAGCCTCTCTCTTGTGTTTGCACTCACATGCCTGTTACTCAGACCTACACTGAAGAACAAATATAAGTAAAAACTTCTCTTTGTCCTTGCCAGTGCTTTTGGACCCACCCTGTTTTGTCCTCTCTGACATCCTCCACTGCATTCCTTTGCTATTCTTCTGTTGGTAAGAGTTGCCGTAGGAAACCACCATTAAAGACTTCTCCCCGAAGGAATAATGTGGATTTATTTGGTGACACCTTTTCTTTGTGGACCGTTTCACTGCTTCGTTCTGCCTGATCCTCTCCTGGCCGCGAGGGACGGGGTGGAGTGATCCAAGAGAGTACCCTGCTTGTGCCAAGTACCACGCTATGTGCTAACACCTGCAAAACCTCTCACGACAGAGAGTAGCCAAAAGGGCGAGTGCTTGGGCAGTGCATGGTGGTAGCCTTCATCCTGGGAGGAGGAGGCCAGTCCGTTTCTCAAACACGAATCCATGCATGGGAAAAGCTGCTTGAGTTGGTTTTTTTAAGTATTAGACCTGCGTTCTTTCACTGTTAGTTCCTAAAATGAAATTACAGAACATCCAGAACTCCCTCCTAGGCCAACCTACAGCTTCCTCTCCTGTGACAGCCTCTTGATTCATTTCCTAGTATGGTGAAGGGAAGCCTTGACACCAGACATCCCTGAGGTGTGTCCTGGCTCACGTATCCCTACATGTCAATCTCCTCTGCGCTAAATCAGACACATGAGACCTGTGCTTTCAGTTTTGAAAAGTCCTGGTGTACCTGGGGTGCTGGGAAGAAGCAGTGGCTGCAAAAGCCACGTGAAATCATCCTTCTACCATTCGGCTGCTTGATTAGGTGTTCTGTGCATACCTCAAAATATGTGATGTTTTAAAGCTGGATTTGCTATTTAAATAAGAGGTTTGCCTTAATTGGCTGTTATAAATTACAAGCAAGAAGGAATGATTTATTGCTTATAATTAGAAATGAGTTACGAAGGGGAATGTTGGTAATCATAAAATAAAGCTTGGAATACATTGATTTCCAGATGGCTGGCAGTGAAATTGCTCTTTAATGTATAATAGGCCAGACACAAGGAAAAAAAAAAATCTGTCATCCATCTTTATTCTGTGGTGGATTACTTGTATGAATCTACAGTTACCTGGATTTTTAAATACTACTTTTGGCTGCATAATCGGATGAGAGACACTTCATTTGCACAGTGGTATATGCTGTCAGAGGTGGTGGAAGAGGTGAGTTAGTATTTGGCCTTGCATGATTTTTCTCCTTGTCATGTCAGTGGGGAAGATCTAACGATAAATCTGGCATCACCTTTAGGTTACACCTTTGGGTGTAACAGTCTCAGTGGATTGTTCTCAGAGGCTGTAGGTTACTAAGACGTTTTTCTTTTCATCTTTCGCCTCATTAACTGTTTTTGTGAGGTTGAGATAGATCAAAACACCTGTCCAAGAGCAAATAGCTAATCTTCCTTGCTTGAGTCTAGAAAAATATATGTACCCCAGAAGCAGAGATGGCAGTGCTACTGCTGAGAACTTTTCAGTGGCATAATACTTCTTTTCAGATGATAATGTGTTCATTTAACTTTTTAAATTTCGTTTCTGTTACTGTAGTTCCAAACATGATTTAAAAATGTTTTATATTTGCCTTATCTGCTAATAATGATGCTTTCTGCCTTAACAGATGCACTGTTACCATTTAAAAGGCTGTGCTACAAGATGGTTAGACCTATTTGGATTGTCACCACATGAGTTGTCTCACGCCCGTGTTTTAAAAGTGGCACTGTCATTAGACTTGCTTAACTGAGACCATCATGATTACTCATTTACCTTCATTAAAATGCTTCATAGCTTCCTTATTTTAAATAGCTTTTCCCAGCAAGGTGCAAATCTGCAATGCTGCCGTCATTTCATCTGGAAAAATTTCCATGGTGAAAGGAATAGCATATTTTCAACTAATATTTTCCTGACCTGTGGAGAGATGAGCTCATCAGTATCTTTATTGACAAACCCAGGAAGAAGGTGTGTCAACCAGAAATATTAGATCAGTCAGCCTTTTTTGTCCTGAAGCGATTGTAATTTCCCATGGTCTGCAGCAATTTCCTTTAGAAGCAGATATGTGCAGAGATTGTTTTGGATCTGTTGCAGTAGCATAATTTTATTTGGTCCCAAAAAAGGTTGCCTTAGATTTCATTCTTTTCATTTTTGCTGTTGAAAATCTTTTGGTTTAGTGGGTGGAAAGAACAGCAAGTTGCTATTTCACGCTTCTGGAAAAAAAGGTTGCTGTGTCAGTGACTGACGTAGGTGCTTAGTTCCTCGCTGATGAAATATATCCCTTAGTGAACGATAGAGGTTCTCCTGTGAGCTTTGGTCCCTAGACACTTAAGCCTGGGTATTTGCATGAAGAGGCCAATCTCATTAGCACTGAAGATGTTCTCAGTGCTGCGTTGTCTGATGCTGCGCTGATGAAAGCGAAGCTACTCTGATCCAGCATGAAAGAGGACTGAGTGGGAATCAGAAGTGGGAACAATTTCTCATTTCACTCTAGTTTTTGTTGTTATTTCAGCTTTGCTTTTTTCTGCTTGAAATGGCTCTTTCTGTAGCGTTGTTTATTCTGAAGGAGGAGGAAAACATGGGCTGTGTTGGTGGAGTTCACACAGGCGTGTTGGAGCTGCGTTTGCAGTAGCTGGCTCCGGCGCTGCTCAACGCATCCTCATCTTGCTGCCCAGGTATCTGCTAGCACCTAGCAGGGTTCAGACCCTGCCTGCTGCTCCGTCCGTCACGTCTGTGCAGCTGGCAGCACCGGCAATAGCCAGCTCCACGGGACCCCGCTGCGCGTGAGCTGAGCTCGTCGCAGCGTGGACGTGCCCTTCAGTTGGTGCCCCTCGGTCATCAGATGGAGTCTCTGCAGCCCTGTCGCTGGGGGGGTGATTCAGGGAAACTCCCCGGGGCTTTCACACGGCTGGTGAGCTGGGCTGGGTGAAGGGCTGGTCAGCCTGGCCTTCAGAAAGCCGAAACAACCTGCCTGCCTCACATTCAGGTGCACGAGGTTTCGAGGTGTGACGCTTTGTCTTTCTGCAGAGCGTGGTGTTGTCTGTGGTTGTATCCGGACTTCTTCTGGTGTGCCATGGTGCACCCTTACACCTCAACCCGGCCTCAAGGCCTCAGGCAGCCGCTCATTGGTGTCACAACCAGCCGTGGCCATGGCCACAAGCCTTGGTTTCCTCCCTAAGGGAGGGAACGGCTCTTGTGAGCACCCCGCTCTCAGCCAGCGGCAGGTCTAGAAGACGGGGGTAGACACAGCTGGATGTGCAAACCCCAGAGTGCTCCAAGGTCGTGGTGGTGATTGCAGTCTCGGTTTCTCCCTCTGGAAAAGAGCAGTGGTCCGAGTGCAGGAGGGTCACCCCTTTGTCCTGATCTGTGGTAGAACAGTGGGTCAGTATCTCCTGGGGTGGTTGTGTTTCCAACAAAGGCATTAAATCCTTGCAGGGAGGTAATTCCCAGCTTTCCGGTAAGGATAACATTGACGGCATCTAATTAAAGGGCACTTTTAGCCGGGGTAAACATTTATATTCACTTCCTTCTCACGCAGATGTCTGGTAAACTGACCTCCTGAGGCACAACCATCTGGCCTTAGGTGGGAGGAGGATCTCGGCCAGCATGGAGAACCTGGCTGGTCTCTTGCCGAGTCGTTTCCCAAAAGCTTTTTCAGTCACTGTAGCGGCAAACGCATGAAAGGCCTGTGGTATGGATATGTAGGTTTTATGGGCATTTTTCTTAGATAACATGCCTAATTACACTGCCGGCTTGTGGCTGCAGGCTCTGTTGTATCTCTGCTTTCCATCACGTATTCTGGGATCGTCCACGTATAAAATTAGTATGGGCGGTGAGCAGCAATAAGATGCTCCCTACTTGGATGGATTGAATTAAAATTCAGTAAGAAGCAGAGCTTTGGGTGAGTTTCCAAATTACTTGTAGGATTGCACTGAGGAGATTGTTACGGTATTGTAAACCTTTTTGGTGGGCAGACAGCCTGATGCAAGTTAGGTGGTTTTATTACCTTGCAGTGCTCTTTCTATTTTATGTACTGTGCTGTGTAATCTTTTGTTATTAAATAATAAGCAAAATAAAAACAGTTGTTTGTCACAGCCAGCTTGTTTTTTGGAGAATTTGCTCACTTTAGAAGTTCAGTCTGTGTGATCTCCAGCCCTGTCAGGAGCTATTATATTGAATCATCTTTTAAATTGTTAAGCTGGAGGACAAACCTAGGCGTTATCATGCACGTCTCCGCTGAGAGTGGAGCGGATTCGGCAGGGAGCAGCCTCTGCTGCCACATACCGTGCCATTCGTTTTTGTCGCAAAGACGTCAAGTTTATCTGCTCCCAGCGTTATGTGTGTTGGCTGACATGAGCGGTTGTAGATCTGCATAATTTTTGAAGCAGTTTGAAATGTGGATATGATACCTGGGGTTGTGTGAAATCCTTTTTTTTCCCCCCTTTTACAGATCGCATTGCTGTTCAGAAAGTTGCTGGGTTTGTTACTCCCTCCCACCAGGTACTGTATTAATTTACAAAGTTCATAATGAAAGTGCCCCCATCCAGAAACCGCCGTAACTAGTGAACAGCTGCTGAAATGCTTGGGAAGATCAGGAGCCCTGTTACTTTCCATTCACAACATGACATTTTAAATGGAGGCTGTTGTTGCTTTAGTATATATAGAATTGTATCTTAATGCAGGGTATTACTGTTATTTAGGGAACTTGTCAACCCTGAATTCAATCTGGACTTTGATGGACAGGGTTTTTCACGTGTAGCGTGTATGTGCACGTGTGTACCTTGGTAGCCTTTTACAGATGAGGTTGAGTCATGCACATTAAAAGTTGGATAAGATACTTAAGTTACTTGTTTTTTTCAGGCTGCTGCTTTGATCACTAATGCTCAAACCTATCCCAGCCTCAAAAGCAGTCGTGCTCTTCCATGAAGACACTTTTTTCTGCCCTCTGTGGTGCAGCCAGACAGCAGAAGGAGCCCGTATCTGTAGCCATGGCAGCCAGTAATTTATTGCTCCATATGGCTGGTGTGGCAGCAGCTGCTCTGGTTTAAGGAGGTCAAGGCATCGGGGCATTTAAGAAACAAAACAAAACCCCACTATAAAACCTTCCTAAATGGTTTGTACAGTAATAGGGTTCTCCATAGGCATAGGGAGAGCCAAGGGAGAGAAATTAAGTTCTCTTTTTATGTGTTTATCAATTTTATATAATTTTAATCAAAGACACTGACAGACACAATTTCGGGCAGAGGAGGGAATAAAATTTTGTCTCTCTTTGCAGTGTTTTTACCATTTTTCAGTTTTCATCAGCAGTGTTTGTAGGTAGCACATAGTACCTAGGCCCAGGGAGCTGGGCTGTTCACACCCCTCAGTCCGGCACTGCGGCGGGTGCCAAACACCCAGAGCAGGAGCAGGATCCGACCCGCTGCTTTTGGGTGCTTTGGATATTATGCTGAGAGAGGAACTGGGTTGGCCAAGTTGAACGGCAGCGCTGTATTTCTGGTAATGAAGTGAAGATGTACGCTTTGTGAGCAATTATCATGGAACAGAAATTGAGCTTTCATTTCAGTTTGGGTGTGAGAATCACACCTGCTGAAAAACGGTGTAGAAGGGCTCTTGGATTTAGCAGTAAAGTTTGTAAACAGGCTTTTCATAAGCGTGAACCTTTTTATTTTCATTAGGGGACCATTTTAATTAAAATGAAACTGGAATGTTTACTCTTGGCTTCCTATAGCTGTGATTGTTTTCTTCACTGTGTGAGCACGTGTCATTTGCTCTAAAAGAAAGGTCAGCAGTTTCTGATTACCTTGTGAGTCTTACTTAACAGCTTGATTTTAATTGGGGGGAGGAAAGATTTCAGGGTGCCCCAGGAAGGTCTGATGTCTTTCGGTAGCAGGAGGAAATAGGTGCTATCTTTGGTACAATGTTAATTGCAATAATCACCTCTAGTGGTTTAAAATAAAGGTCCTTCGTTTCTTACCTCTGTTGGGGTTTTTTCAGTTGTCAGTGAAATGCAACCTGTTTGGTAATTAGCATCCTTCAGCTAAGTAACCTTCTGACATTGCTGCATCCTTATGTTTGTAAGCATCTAAACAGGGTGGCTTTTGGAAAATAGTGACTAACGGTAGGTAATAGTCTCAAATTTTAGGAAATAAGGAAGACGTTTTTTACAATGAGGGTGGTGAAACCCTGGCACAGGTCACCCAGAGCGGTGGGATGTCCCTCATACCCAGAAACATTTAGGGTCAGGCTGGGTGGGGATCTGAGCAGCTTGATCTAGTTGAAGATGTCCCTGAAAACTCTAGGGTTCAGGATGGATAAAGAAAGGAGAAGGCCAGGCACTTAGGAGTGTGTCCGTGTCTTCAAATGCATTCTCTTCAAGCCCTGAAGTCCACCAGGATTTGTAAGTAATAGTTTATGTAGGTCAAGAGTATCTTTTTCTTGAATTTTTTTATAATTATGAAATCTGTCAAGAAGTATCTGTAGCAGAATAATGTTTTCTGGATCCTTCAGTGGTATACATCCTGAAGCATTCCCACGGCATCTTTTTGCTTAGATCTACTGTAAAGGGTCACCTTGGACTACTTTTGGTTGCCCAAATGCCTTTTGGGTCTTGCAAAGCATTTCAGGGATGACCCCTTATCTGAATGTCTTTGGAGCTGAGCCAACGTCTTGTATTTCAATATTGTCTTCTCCATCAAGATAATGATCTGATTCTCCTCTGCTCATTCTCTGTGGTTTTGTTTCTTCTGCTGACGATGTGAAATAATTAAATAAATAAATGAATATGAAAACAACCAGTGTGTTAACAGGGAAGAATGACTAATAAAAAAAATAAGGGGAAAAATACTGCTTATCATAAAAGACTGTATCTCTGGAGACATAAATTGAAATTCATTAAGTTGTTTGCCTAGACTTAGTTAAAATACGTACTTGAGGAGCTGTCTGCGCGGTGTTTCGGTAGAAAGCAAGTCATCCGCTTCGTGACTAGATACATCTAGATGAGGAAGAGAGACCAGAAAACAGCACTAAATGATGGATTGAGAACAGCCTTTGTGGCAGTAAAGAGACAACAGGCTATGAAATGTTTTTCAGAAAGAACAATATTTAACACTTCGCTGTGTGGTAACACTGATCCGTCTTTTCTCCTCAAGTGCACAGGTTTCGCTTGTATCTCATGCAGAATTTTAAAAAATGTTTATATTCAATTTCTTTCATTTCTCATTGAAGGTATGCAGGGTCCCCTTGTTTTTGATGGTGATCACTGTAGCTGGAGGTTAGAATTTTGCCTGTGATGATATCCTGCATGCATAATCTTACTGGTATCCTGCATACATCATCAAATACAGGGAAGTGGTTGCAGAACAGTGCTGGGTAATTCAGTGTGGCTCCTGTTTTTAGCCATGTCTGCATTCTTCCAAAAAATCACTTGAGCCTTATGACTTTTGTAATATGTGACAAAACCATCTATTTCAAAGACCTTCAGGCTGAGCTGAGGCTGAAGTTTGAGATGAGGTTTTGCTACTGTGCTTGTTGACTGACATCTTTTCTTACTACCCTGAACAGGGGCAGATGCTTACAAGGGAGTGTGCATATTAATTATTGTGGAGTCTGTGGCTCTCTGTTCTTTATCTTATATCTTTTAAAAAGTAATTGCACCGCATAACACTAGCAAAGTGCTTTCTGTGTCTGGATGGTGAATATTCTGTGACAAATTCTGTTGTGCATGGTGTAAATTTTTCTGTTGTTCACCATTTCTTCTTTCCTTCTTTGCAGATTAAGACCCTTGATTTCAACACAGCTTGCTAAAAAGGCTGCCACTGAAGAGGTATGTAAAGTCCAGCACTTCTGGTGCAACAGTTAGAGTTTGAAAATTCCCACAAGCTTTCTCAGCCTGGCACTGGTTATGTGCCAGATACTAGCAGAAGAAATTAGTCTTGTTTCTCTGATAAGACCAGTCAGTAACCTTAGCACAGCCTCATAATCCCTGGTTAGACAGCAGGAAAGAAAAAAATCCCTGCAAGCATATGAAGAGCTACATATCAAACACATGGGTATGAGGAGTCAGAGAGGGCAGAGCTTGTGGCTGTTTCTCAGCACTCGGAGAAGGGGGACAATGCAAAATGCCACTTCTGTGGACCCAAAGAAAGAGCTGGGCTCCTGTGAGAGACCAGTGAGGAAACACAAAGTGACAGCTTACCCCATATAGCATGGCTTACTCTGGTTGGTTTGTTTGTTTAGCCTGAAAATATAAGAGCGCCATAGAAAAATTAGTAACTGGCCACCGCCAGAAACCCTCCTTGGGTGGCTTTGTACACATGCCAAAGGGGTCATGGTCATTATGGGAGTCAGAGGTAACTGCTTTCTTTCACTATTATTTTCACACTGTTCGAAGTAGACCTATGTATTTTGTGTGCAATAAAATAGCTGCCTATTGCGTATCTAAAAATTCTGCTCCTAATATACCAAAAGTATGTGTCCTTCTCATTTTTCCTATGAACATGGGACATGGGACACCCTTTTGAATGTGGACCAGCTACCTTGGGTTGTTTAATGTGCTTTGACAGTTACCCATCCGTACCTAAAGATATATGCCAAACTGGAAGTGAATTCAGGAAGTTCTATTTAGAGCCGTTGTTTGACTGCCGTATTTTTAAAATGACTAAAACCCACTGATTTCAGAAACAGTTTGATACTCTGCCTGGGGAAATACATTTTCACTTCTTATGCTATGCTCATTAGAAAACTCTGCACATTTTTAGAAGTATAGCAGTCTGGAAGTGGACATGATAATTAGAAGAAGGTCATATTTTAATTAGCATGGTGCAGTTTTAAAAAATAATGACTCAATTGTAGCTCCTTTATATTCACCCACTTTTTCAGAGCAGATGGATACTTTTAAGCATATAAATTGATATATATTATGATGCTGATTTGTCTCAAACTGTTCTGTCTATTTCTGCTTATACCGAAAACCTAGATGGACTCCATTTGATCACTCTAGAGGCAAAAGCAGTCGTGAGAAATCCAAAATAAACTGGAGGGAAGTTCCTCTAAATAATATGATGAATTTGAGTATTAAAAAATCATGAAAACCTGTCTTTGAGTAATCCGAATACCTAAATACTTCATTTTCTATTAAAATTAATGGGTGTCTTTGCCCTGTTAATGAGCTATTGGAGCAAACCCTTAGGTGACTTTGAAAAACTCTGGCAGATTCTTTAGGTTGACTGACGTGGTATATGACAAGTTCAGGAACAGCTTTGATGTCTGAATAATTAGACTATTAACTTTCTGGTACAGGGACTTTCTCTTACGTTGTATCTCTAAAGTGCCTGGAGTTACAGGGATTCTGAGAGTTACTGCATCCCAAGTAAATAAATCTATAAATAAATAAATAAACAGACAGTAATTACAGTGTCGAATCGGAACTCGTTGCCAACAGAATTGGAGAAGATGCAGCAGTACATAATTGTGTACTGTGGTTTAAAATCTAAAGCACTGTAGAACATTTTTTCTGGTAGGGACCAGAGGAGTTGAGGTTTCCTGGTCTCCTTTGGACCACTCCTTGTTAGGAGCACCTTACCACTGTCCTCCCCAGGGAAGCTGTCCCAGTCTTTTCCATCTCTCCTGGTAGGGGAGATGAGGACTCAGTGCTGATAACTGCCAACTGGTGGCAGGTACTCTGAAGCATCCCCTTCTCGTAATTGCTTACGTGACATTAAAGCAACATTAGTGGTTAATCTTTAAGGTACTTCAAGTTGCCACTAATGGGATGCCCTTTTTGGGCCACAGGCTCTAGTGTACAAACCCCAGATGATCCAAGTGCTGAAGTGAAAAGTGGCGTGTTACAAAGCTTGTAAAGCTCCCGTGATGTTTCTTCCCTGGGTGAGAGAGGGAGGTGGAGCCCGAGACTGAGCACGCCATGGAAATGGGAGCTCCACAGAGACCAGAGACCAGGCTGTGCCGGGGCAGACCACGTTGCTGGTTCCTGCCCCGTTCCCACGTCAGTCATTAGCAAACCTCCAAATTCACCTCTGTCTCCTTGCAGTGTGGTGCTTTTTCTCCCTCCCTGCTGTGTCCTACCTCACCTTGGAGCAGCCGGGGAGGTGTATGGAATGGGTCCTGTCAGTGATCAATTCCCAAGTTCCTGTTTAGGGATCATTATTGTGATGAATTTCGTAGGTAATGTTACAGGTGCTGGCGTGTATTATCAACCCAGTGCTCTGCCATCACATTAAGTGCTGTCTAAAGAGTGCTATTCATTCCACAGCTCATTGCGCCTCCAAATAAATCCAACCAGAGCTGTCAAAACTAATACATGTTGGTTTTTTTCTGATTTGAAGGGTACACTTTTGCTATCATTAAAGTGTCAATAACGTTGTTACTGTGTAATAGGCCTGATGTGAGTCACGTGCAATGAGGAAAAGGTTGTGTGAGTTTTCCTGCAGAGCTCTGCGGAGGAGCCTTCACTCCCAGATTCCTCCTTACCTTGTGCCTGCAAGAGGATCCTTGTTCAGTTGTGACTGTCTCTGGATATTTCACTTACATGACTATGAATTATGTGAAAACTGTGGATGTTTGTGCCTGACGCTCGTTTGGGCAACATTTCACTGAGCAACTTGCATGTCCCCTGGAAGAGCTAAGCCTCTAGCACCGGATGTGGACTTCCCTACGTGGAAGCTGCTGACGTTTTAGACAAATATTGAACAAAAGGAAGGGCTGCTTTACTGTCCCATCTTCTTTTTTGCAGGTGACCTTTCCAAAGGCACAAGCAGAAGCCCCTAACTTAGAAAAACCAGCAGCTGTGCTGGTAGAGAGTGGCCCGGTAGCTTATAACCCTGACGAAGAGGTGGAAGAGGAAGAGATAGAAGAAGATGATGATCACTGCATGAGCGCCTTGCAGTTAATGGGAGGGAACGGTAAGTGGAATGCTGACTCAATTGCCATCTGCTGCTGCTGCGGGCTCATTGGTGCAGGGCTGAGGACAGACAGGGTTCCCCTGCTGGTCCCTGTCCACCAGCACCTTGCAGAGCTCCTGCTGCCTTTCCGGCATTGCCCATTCCTGTGGGAAAGCCTGGAGTCACCCTTGTCTGAAACCTGACCTTCTTAGAGACTCCTGAGAAAACTTTGCATCTTGAGCTTTAGGCTTGAGGGCTTCTCAAGAACAAACTGTCGTTATGCCTTCCTCAGAATTAAGTTCATTAGTGTGGATCTGAGAAATTATGGGGTCAGTAACCCCTCCATTAGCAGTGCTCGTGGCTTGTTGCCTCTGGGGCCGAGCCGCCCTGTTCCTGCCTGTCTCCTCAGCTGGAGCTGCAGTGACGTCCAGGTTGTCTCTGAGCACTGGGGACGTGGCTGTCCAGCTCAAAATGGAATGGATCATCACACTCCATTTCTGGGGAAAGTGTTAGGAGGAAAGACGTCTTCACCAAGTACAGAAATTGCATTGGTAGCGTAGGGCGTGCTGTATGGTACACAGATGTGTGCTAATTTCTTTGGGTTCCCCAGCAAATCCACTCACTTAATTAGATTTCTTTTCTGGCAGGAAAAGGCAGTATCCTCTCCGCTGCGGTTTTTCCTAGCTGGACACATCCACATTTATCCTTTATGAAAAACTTCCCCTTAGAAGTTAAGCCTTGAAAATATACAAAAATATTTTTAAAATGAGAGCTGCTAATTATGGGTTGTGAAAAAACAAGATGGGAGTAAGTTTCCTACTGAAATGTTATTTACTGCAAAAATCTTTCCAGTACTGTTAATTTAGCTTTCATGGACAATATGTATGCATTTCACAAACGTGTCTGTTGCTTTTAAATTGATTTCTCCACTGGAAAATAATTGCTGAAACGTAGGAAAAGCAGTTTGTTGCCTGCATTTATTATTAGAATAATGTTCCCAAGAAAAGGCACCCTTGTGGGGGGAGGGTGGGTCTGTGTTTATTAATAAATCCCCCCCAAAAATAGAATAAAGGTCACTAAGCTTTTTTTTCTTTGTAAATGTTACTATTTTTAAACCATTCTGAGAACATTCCGCTGCTCCCTGTCTGGTCTGGACAAGAGCTGAAAAATGAGAGTTTAAAAAAAAAAATAAGGAAAGGAGTATTCCCAGAGTTCAGACGCAGGTGTGCAGAGCTGCTCAGCAGAACAAACAGTTCCTTTCTGCTTTGTTCATGGGTTTTAGACCTGTCTGCCTGGGGTAACTGCAGGAATTACAGATGGTGAACTTCACCCGTTCTACACAAATTATTATAGATTACACTTAGTTCTGCTTCCCAGCGTTTGCTTGACTCTTTGGATGAGATGTTGGCGCTGTATTGAATTTGGAATATAAGGGTTAAGTTTACTGAATACTCCCATGTAATAGTTACCCGTAGGTTTGACTATGCAACAGAAAACATCTGTTTCACTGCATTCAGAAGCACACAGAAGAGAAATTGGTGCAATAGAAGCACACAGGCTTGCCTTCTGACACACACATCACGCAGTCTTTGCACTCGGCTTTCGTTAAGAAAACAAAACTGGGTAGAAAAATCTGGGCAAAAATGTAAGTTGTTCCACTAGGAGTAAGTCAAATGGGGAGATCTGCGTCAGATGCGTTGGTCAGGATTCATTGCGCGACTCCTTTGATGTTGATGGGAACCCTGAGCTATCTCTGAACCCTTGCAGTTTCAGCTTATAAACCCATGAATATTATAAATAAGCCAGCTTTTTTCTTGGTGGCTACGTCTGGTGAGAACTGCCCCTGATTGTATGCTGCTGCCTATCATCCACCCTGTTCCAAATTACTGGTGACACTTAACCTCTAAATTCAACCAAGTATTTCACATATCCATATGCCAGGTATTCCTAAATGAGGGTCCAGTGACAAATGAGGAGAGATATTTATACATACGTGCTTACAAATAATTTTATTTCATTGAGGAAAGTTGATACAAGGACTTCTTATTTAGCCCTAAGAAAATACATGATATTTTAAAATGCTTGCCTAAGGCAAAACTTACCATCTAGTTACACAGCGGGAAAATAACCTGAAAGTAGCCATACTTTGTTGTTTATTCCATCTACCTGGAATATTTACATTCTTATATGTCTTTGTCTTTGTGTGTTTCAGACTATGGCTGCGATGTGGATGATGATGACGGCTATTAGTTCCACTTCCTTCCAAAGACCATGGACTGTGTCTTGCTCCCAGCAAATCTTCAAACTGTATGAATAGTGAAAGAAACTGTCTACGGTCAGCAAATGGAATTGAACAATCCTTACTTTTGTAAAGCAAATTGTAGGTTGGCATTGACTCTGGTCAGTTTACATTGACCCATAACCCAGCAATGAAGTTTGGGGTTGTACTTGAATTTTATTTTTTTCTTTTTGGTGGATTGCAGTTTGAGGACAAAATTAATGGGAGTCATGTTTCCAGTGAACAAAAGAGACAAAACAGACTGTTTATGTGTGACTGAAAGCAATGCATTTCTTATTTATGTGACTCTGCTTTCAGGCATGCTGTTGAAAGGGAGCAGGCTGAAGGACAGGTAGGAGGAGGGGTAAACACGGGAAGCGTGCCTGTTGATTGAGTACAGTAGCATTAATTTTCCTATAATGCTACTACCGAAAGAAAGAAAACATTTCCAATCTGTAATGTAAACATGACCCTGTTATTGTAGACAAGCTTCCTTCCTAGACCCAAGCCTATCAGAAATTAATGCCAAGTTATATATTTGCAGGGCAGTCTCATTTTCTCTGAAATGAAGTAAATACTTCTTTATATTAATCATTCATTCTTAAAAGATATGACGATAGAAGGCAATGTTGGCAGTGAAGAATTGTCTTCCACCCTGAGTCCAGTGTGGTTTATGTGGAAGGAGGGAGAAGGCCTGGGTGGGGCAAGAAGGGTAGGGAACAAGCAGGCGACGATGCTGTGCTCGCGTGCCTTTGCTGGCCGTCTCTGAGGACAGCCAGGGCTTGTTGCGGCTGGTGTTGCTGCAGGAGAGTCGCTGTCTCTGAGGACAGCCAGGGCTTGTTGCGGCTGGTGTTGCTGCAGGAGAGTCGCTCCGGCCATCCCTGCGGATCTGCTCTTGTCCGACTGAGTTAGAGTGAAGGTCTGCTCCCAAGAGCTGCCTGTCTCCAAAACCAGTAGAAAGAAAGAGAAAGCTGAGCTTTTTAATAAATAAGCTAGCATCTGCTTTGGCTGAATTCAATTTAATGTAATTTATTTAACTTTCTGTGGGTAAATTAAAGGTCACCATGCAGCAGCTCATGGCTCAAATTCCATCCTTGAACAGGTGCTGCTACGTGAGTAATGCTGGAACTCCAGCCTTGTGCACCCCGAAACGTCAGCAGGTGGGTCCTTCTCATGCAGGTACATCAGCTCTCGCAGTGCTGTGAGAGCAGGGGTCAGGGATGGATCCCACCCTGTTGCCTCTGACCTGCCTTTCCCTGGCACTGCCGGGTCCGAGTGGGAAGTGCACTGCGCTCTGGGTCATGGTCTTGAGGACGGCAGGTGCAGGAGCCGAGAGGTTTCCATCTCTCTCCCGTGTCTAGTGACAGTCGTGAAAGCTGTAGCGCTGCAGGCTTGTCTTACACCAGGGAAAGATGGATACTTGTCTTAGCAACGTCGTTTCTGTTAGGCTGTCTCTCCTGGTCAGCTCATCTTTCCTACCCTTTTTGGGGAGCACTTATCACTAAAGCATCATCCCTCCTGCTGCTGCAGAGGGTGGATCGTGGTGGGAAAAGAAGCATCCTTGGGAAGCTGTGTATTGCCAGCCAGAGTGACGAGGGTGCTTATGGCTGTGGTCGCCACCAAAGAGGGGACGGGCCATAGGGCTTTCTGCACCTCTTCTGTCCCTCTCAGTAGCGTGCGTAAGAGGGAGCAAGAGCGAGTGCTTTTTTAGGAGCAGACTTGATATTATTTGGCAGGTAAATGTGGTTTTTTGGGTAGGTTGTATCTGCTAGATATGTTTGAGCCCTATGTAGGAGTATTTCTGCAATAACTTAAAAGCAGGACTTGGTAACAAAAATGATGTAGGGAGGCTAACAGGGAGAAGAGCTCTTAATCAAATTTCAGTTGCTTAGCTTGCAGCACTTGAGTAGCAAGAAGAGTTTCCATGTAATTCTTAGGGGAAAAGCTGGCATTTTCACCAAAAACTAGGTTTTTTTCCTATACTTTATAAATACTGCACAGAAACTGATATTGAGGAGATAAACCTTTCTACCTCTCTTTTATCTACACCGTAAATTAAAAATCATACTATAAGCATTTTTAAAAGGTAGTTGGGTTTATCAAGGTTCATGCTGTGCAAGTCTTTGAGACAGCTGAGTTTGAGCATTTGGGTTTGAATTAATCTGCCAATAGCACTATTACGAATACCCATCCTCTCCGTGTATTCTCAAAGCTTGGGGTTGATTCCAAGGTACACATTCTTGTCTATGCAGGAAATAAACATGCATAAATAAATGTGTGTGACTCACGCAGATGAAAGTGCTTTTCTCAAATCCATGATGTTGGCTCCTAAAGAAACTGCTGCGGTGAATTCTTTATTGCTGAGGGTCTTTCTTCCAGTCTTCGGTGTTGGTTTTCATTGGTTTCTTCCCCCCAACGATACTAAACCTGCTGCCAACATAGTGATGTGCGGGAGCTGAGAGTCCACCCAACTAGCTACAGCTAGTAAATTTGAATTTCAGTAGTACATTGCCTTTCTGAGGACATTGTTTCTTGCGCTGGAAGGTAGAGGATTGCAGTTTTGGAATGCTCTCGTACGGTTTGATTAGGAAAGGCTATCACATAGTCTGCTAAAAGGGCACTTGGAGAGCAAAATAAGATAAAAGACCTACAATGCCGTAGCATCTCAGTATTGCTGGTGAAGTTAACGGCCTGGTGTCTGTGCAGGAGTCCTGAAGGAAAGGCCGTGGTATCGGATAGGCCGGCTTCACTCTGAGCGTCGTAAGGCTTCTTAAGCTGTCGTGGTTATGTACATTTTTAATTTATTGGTGACTTGCCAGGATTTTTATAATGTTCATTCCTTCTTGACTTAACTAAGCTCAGGAAATGTAAACAGATTCAAACATGCTAGTTTCTGTTTTTACAGCGAGTCGTTAAAATGTAAAAAGATTAACACTGCATTAACTCTGTTTACTACTGTTGATGTATCCGGACAATTTTGTTGTGTGTAAGTCAGCCTAAATTCACTTGGAGTAATTTGGACCCTGCTTTTCTCAGGATTCTGATTATAATGAAGAGAGCTGATAAGGCTTCAACATTTGTTCTTCTTAGATCTTCTCATTTGAACCCACACAAGCTGTGTATCACAGGTTTTGTGGCATACAGCATGTCTCTTGCTGCAAGTCACTTTGACAGGCAAAACCCTCCAGCTGTTGCATCCAGCTTGTCTGCCATGCAGCCTTTTAACACCCTTGTATTGTGGGATTGAAAAATGAACGAAATAAGGGAAATAACGGGATTCTTCACTGAGGTGAGTGCATTTTCAGTGTCTTAATCATCTATGACGTTTCTTTAAAATCACCGTGTTCGGTACAGCAACTTTTAAATGGTGCCAGACAGCCGTGGCTTGGGGGTTAAACATGTTCGTCGAGGAAGTTCTTGCCATCCTGATGGCTTGTTTGTATTCTTTGGGTTGCATTGAAACTCCAGTCGCAGAGTTGTACTTAATGTAGAGTTTGCCTAATAAATGTTCTGTTTCTTATTTTTGTGCTGAGTCCTTGCATTTGGTTCAGGTAGTGCCAAGGAAATTAAACCTGTTTGATGTAAGCATATGTATCACCCTTACACAACCACAATATGAGCCATGTTAAGCTTTTTTACTGTAATATATTTGCTGTAAATAAAAAGTCAGACCCGTGCATAACCCATCTTTTGTGATGCTCTCCTGCTTATTTCTGATTTTTCTGTCGTCGTTCTTATGAACGTTCGTTTTTGATTGCTGCGTGATTGGTTGAGAGTGGCCAAAATTTGTAACTCAGAGCTTTCTGCTGTCTCTAGAAGGGAAGATTTGTCTCATCAGGCAAGTGTTTTTTACAAGATGCTGTTCCACTGATAAATGTAGATACTTTCTGTAAACGGCATAACATTAAGGAGGTTTTTCCACTAAGCTATAGAATTAACGGACTGTGGGAACAACGTACAGTGTGTGTGTTAAGTGAAACTGTTCCAGTGCTTGTTTCTGACAGTTGTATCTTGATACAAGGTGTGTGCCGAGTTAAAAATCGGGTTGTTTTATCAGCATCTGGTCGCCGCAGTTTGGAGGCCTAAATCCACATCTACACTTTGTGCACATGGGTGTTTGCTCCTTTTATTTTTTTATGGAAGTGGAGCTACTACTGGTTCCTCGGGAGTGCCTACTGCAAAGTTTTAGCATGTAGTAGGAGAATTAACAGTGGTTTTGGTAGGGCAGTAAGTGTGTGCCATTCCAGCATTTCACTGGGTTCCCATAATCCCATCGAGGTGCGCTTTTCTCTCATGGACGTCAGGATGTTTTTGTCTTGGTTTCTTTGCAGCTCTTCCGCCTCTTTCCACTGGCCGTTGGGAACCTCTCTAGTGGTGTCCATCACTGATGCTGTCTCACGTAGAACATCTAAGCTGTTAAGAAGTTCTGGCCACCTTGGCCTCGTATTTTCTGCTCCTTCCAAGCTGTACAGTTTGTTGGCTTTGTCCTGTGGTTTTTCTTTTCCCTGCCACACCAGGCTTTCATAACCGAAACCATTCTGTCCCCCCCAAGCTGTGTTCATCAAATCTGCCTCCTTTAAGGGTCTGAGAAGTTGAATAGCGTTAATAAAGCTGAAATCGTGCAAGGTTTTATGTGAGCTTCGTTTGTCCCGGTAGATCATAGCGCACTCATTCCGAGGTTCAAGTTTTGTAACGTAGAAGAGGCTGTTGTGATCTTCTGCTCCCGTCACGTGTGTCAGAAGAGTTGCAGCGTGTTATCGGATACTTCTTATGCCCTCCCCGATACCTGGCCATGGTCTTGGTGGGGGGTGGTCGTTTAATGAAAAGGGTTAAGCCCACTTAAATGGGGCTGGGTGAAATGAGGCTGGGTGAAAACTCATGATTTCTGGCACAACAAATCTACTTGGTGGATTTCTTCATCATAATTGTGTTTTCTTATGGGATTGTTGTGCATTTTCATGGGAATGAGGAAGGCACTACATTTCATAAAATGCAAAATTAAATTCTCAGCTTGCCATGTGACTCTAGGAGCACAAGAATTAATGACTTGTAGTCTGAATTTAGTATTTATTATGGTATGGGTTGGCAGTAAGTGGCATGGTACTGAACACCGGGATGGCAGTTATTGTATTACCCATTTCTATTGCAAAATTGCAACAAGAATGATTTCTTACTGCTCCTAGTAAAGTTTCTTAATTCTTCCAAACCAGGAAAATACAGCAAATGAAAGGAATTTGAGCAAAGCAATGAAAAGAAGCAGCATCAACGCTGTGCTTACCAGGTAATTTTTCTTCAGTGCTCTTCTGTGGGAAAGATAAAAGGTATTGATATGCAGAGACGAAGAGAGGCGAAAGTTGCATCTTGGCAGCAGCAGAGGTGAGGCAGCTGTGTCTGTTTTTCACAAAAGAATTCCTGCCTCCTCCTGTTTCATGGGATATCCTGCAACATCTTCATCATTTGTAGACTGGGCAGTCCACTGGAGGGTATTGAGGGAGGTAGGACACCTAGCCTGGAATGGAGGTGGAGATGGTGAGGTGTCTTTGTCTCACTTGAGTGAAAATAAAGATTATTTAGGAGGGTTAAGGGCTGTAGTTTGGCATTAAGGACAAAGCTGCATTTAAAAAATATCAGATAGATGAGGAAACATTTCATTGCAATGAGGTGCCCACAGGCAGTGAGCACAGGAATGCACAACGTTCTCCTCTCTGGAAACCCAACTGGTCTCACTAAAAATGGAAGTCTCTGGCCATGGAGCTGTTTCTGACATACATCTCCTTTTGGCAGGTGTGATTTCTGGCTGCCCTGAGATGTTGGCTGTCCCCGTGCTGGCTAGTGGCAGAAGTGTTCCCCACCCGCGGGCTGGTTGGCCACATCTGGTTTGGTGCAGATGTTTCCTGTCCCCCACCCATGGCTGCTCAGTCCTGGAGAAGCATCTGTGAGGTTTTTTTGGGGAAAAAAAGCCACATGCTCATTTCTCAAGCCTGCTTTTTTAATGACAGAATGTAGGCTAAACTGCAGGCTCTGCAGCCCAGGCTGGCCTTGCCTCCCACCTTGCACTCTTGGCTGGTGCGGCCGTACATCCTCGGGCGGCTCGGCTGGTGGTGTGGCTGGCAGGTGTTCTCTGATTCCTCACCTTTTTGATGAGGGTCTCCTCTAAGTCTGACGTTCTTGCAGGGCTGCTAATCCTGGTCTTCATTAAACACCTTTGGGCACGCAAGGGTTTCAGAGCAAATATTTATGGGTGCAAGTCCCACGCGAAGAGTGTGATCTGCGCCCTAAGGAGATGTCTGTTGGCAGTGAGGGATCTCAGGATCCTAAAACTGCACACGACTAAAAGGGAGATGACTGAAAATAGCCATGTTAGATATTCACAGTCGCTGTAAATTGGTACAGCCCCTCCGACTTCGCATCAGGCGCAAAGAGCTTTGCTGGTTTACATCAGCTGAAGATCTCCGCCATTGGCAGTAGTCTCTAGAGGTGGTAGCCGTAGTGAAGGGCGAAAAGTGCTCTGGGGTGAAAACGGTTTGTGACGTTGTGGTGTGTCGCCCAGAGCCACTTCTTACTCCGTTTGTCAAGCACAACTTACTGCCTTGCCTAATTAACCGGCCAAGTGGAGTTACCTATTCTGCTGATTTTAAAATAAATGAGGAAAGGGAACTCCAGCGGTGATACAGCCGCAGTGCACGGCACGTAGAGCATCCCTCTTCAGGTCTGCGTGGGAGTGGCTGCGGCTGGCAAAACTTCCTCTCTCTAGGTGGTCATCGTCTGGCGTGGGTCTGTTGTAATTGAGTAATGGTTCTTCAGAGCACCATGGTGGCTGGGAAACAGGCTCAATCCTTGTCTCGGCTTTGATTCCCACCCGTACTCTGGGAGCTCACCAAAAGAGAGTCCACACGTACATACCAGCACCATTCAAGTACAATTCATGGGTTGACACAGGATAAAATATAGCTAAAGCGAATGGTTTCAAAACTCTAGTGACTGTTTTCAAGTGAACTCTTACACAAGGCCACTGGGAAATTGTTTGACACTGGTGCATGCTGCATTAGATCAGTAGGACCTACCGTCTAAGCTCTCAGGTCTCCAACAGCAAATCACTGGAATGTGAATCATCGTGTTTTCTCTCTGGACCATCAGGCAACACAAGGAAGAGTCTGAGTGGATTTTGCTGCCTGCGGTCAGGTGAAGGATCTTTCATCTTGTTGATCCTCCCTGTGTATTTTATATTGGTCCAGAGGAGCTGGCTGCACTGCACTGATAAAATGCCTTCTAAAACACTCTTGGCTGCTGTTCCTGACACACAGACAAGTGTAGATTTTCTGATCTCCCTGGCCACTTGGTAAGCAAAAGGTCTCTTATCAGCAGGGGTAGTGTCATCCCCTGTAAACCTGCCCAGCGTAGACCCCATGTACTGTCACTGCTTGTGGGTATAATACTGGTGTGAAAGGGGCTACATCTCACGTGAGAGATGATGGTGCACCAACTAGGAGGTTGTACTTGTCTCAGTGTGCTACACACGAGTGGGGAGAAGCAGGTGTACTAATACCACTGTGCAGAGAGGTAGGTTGGGGGTCCTAAGGGCTGTGTTTAGCCCACGGATCGGTCCCATACATTAATCCACTACAAGCACGTATGATGCTTAGGAGATAAGCAACTGACATCCATGACGCCTCCGGCGAAGATCAGAAGTAGGCAGGATGAAGACACGGCTGTTGCGGGACCCAGCTGAGGTTCGGAAGGAAGGCTGTGGGTCTTCCACAGTCATTCCAAGCCTGTTTTCCAGCCAGGCTTAGCCATCATTAAATTCTTGGGTAGATTGATTGGAGAATAGGGTGGTTTGCCATCCAAGAAAGTGCTTTTATGGGGATTGTTGGTGGTTTTTTTTGTGTGTGTGTTTTTTAGTTAACTCTCTCAATTGCCAGAAATTGCAGGGACCTTGCTGGGGATTGCAGCTCTCCTAAGCAGAGTCCTCAGTGCTCAGCCGGAGTAAGCAATCACTGCTGAAGAGCAGAGATGTTAAATGAGACAAGAAGGGGTTAAAAGAAGCACAGACAGGGGACTGTGGTGAAACTTGGGAGCATGAAATCACTTGCTCCAGGTGTTGGAGCCAGGGATGTCCCACGCTGGAGATGAAGGAGCAAGCAGCAAACACAGTGGAGGAGACCTGGACTGGTAAGCTGTGACCTGAAATTCCTCCTCATTTCACCTCTGAGACAGGCTCTGTGTTTCCTAATGCTGCAAAGGGGGGTGGTGAAACCATCTCAGACAGCTGCCCATGACATCCCTTATTCTTCACCATTAACTGTTCGCGTGGGCACGACGCCCGACTTGCCCTCCTCCTGTGCTAGTGCTTGTAGCTCACTCGTTGCCAGACCCTGCCCGGATCAGCAGGGCAAGGGGCTGGGGCATCACAGCAACAGCTCCTTTTTCTGGAAAGATAGCAGTGCCATTACTCGGGGTTTCCACTCACGCCCCTGCTCTGAGTCTGGCTGCTTTGCTGCCTCTGATGATCTCACCTAGATAATTTCTTGTTTCTTGTATAATTTCTTGTTCATACCTTAAGGAAATGAATGTGAGAGCTGAGGGAATCTAGAACCACCAAGGGGTTTTGCCAATTGGCATGGGGCTGCAAAGTCCCCATTACACATAGACCCTCAGCACCTGTGTTGGCTGGTCTTCCCTGTAACATACCAGTCACTGGCATATCCAGTGCAGAAGCAGCAACACCCCAGCCACAGCAGCATCCCAGAGTGCCAAAAAGGGAAGCCATAAAGGAGAAAAGTCCTTGTGTCTGAGGGCGCAACCTGTGAGAAAGGGCTGAGCTGGGAGCATGGCACAGACAGGCCGGTTTAACTGGAAAGCGGGAGTGACAACTACTTCCCAAGCAACACCAGAGGAGAGCTCTGGGAGCAGGAGCAGGATTTCCTTCTGGATGGCAGCTCATCAAAACCTTGGGCTGCGTCCTCAGCTGGTGCAGCTATCGCTGCTTGGTGAGACTGAGTCCAGTGCTGCAGAGTCACCTTTTATTAAGGTGACCACCTACCTCATGGTCACCCTATATACCATCAAAAAGGGAAAGTGTCTCTAGAGGAAGCAAAATTACCCACTGGAATCCCTGCAATCTGTAATAAATATTCGAGGTGTAAAAAGCTAACAAAACGGAATGGAAACAGACATGAAAATGAAATCTGCCTTTTTTAACTTGAAAACAGTGTGATACCAGCAAAGCTGCAGTGTCTGGGAGCAGTCTGAGTAAAAATGTGGATGCGTTTAGGAATTGTGGTATTTGTACAAGAAATGTTCAAAGGGCTGAAGTCTCCAGTCTCTTTAATTAGTCATGGGAGCGAACATCATTGACTTTCTGTGAGAGAACAGCAGATTGTTGCTGTTCTGTCTTTCTAAATACATGTCCTGTTTCTCCCTCAGTATATTTCATTATAAAATACAATATTAAAGCTTTAAAAAGTCTTTATTAGCTAGCAGATGGTTTTGCAAGTCATTTTAATGAGATGAAGAAAACTTTAATGGCAGACATTTAGAGTTGTGCTTAGACAGACTATTGCCTTCAGAAAAATCTCGGGAATGTTTTCTCCTTATTTTTGGCAGAGCTTGGCACCAGATGATGTACAAGGAAATAGAAGGGGATGATTTATGCCAACTGGTTCCCTCCCGAGAGTGGTTTTACATCAGTGTAACATCGTTGAGTTCCACAGTCACGCCGTGATTTACAGAGGTGCAAAGGGAGAGGGAAATGTCATTAGCTTGATGCAGTTCAGGAGAAATAGTACATTTCTCGTATACTTGTCTCATTCCAGTGCCGTGGTCAAGAGATTCCTTGGGAGGTTTATAGGCAGACCCCATGCAGGTAGGGCAGCAATGTGCCAACTCCCTCTGGACATCTCTTTCAGCATCAGCAGCATCTGGGGATAAGAAAAAGGAGATGGTAGAGCCCTGAGATCCTGTCCATGTGGGACAGCCATGCAAGTCCTGGCTTTCCTCTTCCACCTTGCTAAAATTCCTGAGGTATATGATGCCTGTGCTGAAAGCAGGTAGGAACATGGTTGTCAAAAACACCTTTCAAAGCCTTGGAAGTTTTTCCAGGCCTGTATTTCTCTCTTGAGCAATGAACACTGTGCCGTTTGGAGGTACAAGCTGTCTGATAATGAATATACTAGAACATCCAGTCCACAAAAAGGAGGGTTTATATCCCTTCAAATATGGAAGTTCTTGTTTGTGGGGTTTCTGTATGTGAGCGGTTGCTGATTTTCAGACCGGCTTCCTCCAAGGGTTTGTTTTGGCTGTGCAGGGTCTTGACCTCGTGGGAGCAGGGAGTGGGGAGCGTGTGGTGATTCATTTGCACAGCCAGAGGATTGACTGTCCCTGCACATATTAAGAGGTGAATCATGCTTCACAAAAGAAAAAAGAAATGCCTACTAAATGAGTAATTGCCTGACTACCTTCTTAGTCTGTCCAACCCTTTGTTCCTTCCCTGGACTGCTGACCCTGTTACACCTGGTCAAGCTTCAGCATCAGCTTTTCTCACTGTTGGAAACCTTTGTCCTTCTGGTTTTTCTAGGTCTATCTGATCTAATCTCAAAAGCCATGTTTCAGATTTGGAAAAGCCTTGCAGCTCTGTGCACTGCATAGGCCACTAAGGAAAGCTTTCCCCTTTCTCTCCAGATAGTGTGTGTTGGATCACCTACACACCAGCAAGAAAGAACGCACTGTAATATAGGAGCTCTAGCGATGAAGTTGTTAGAAATAGCCTCACCAATGTACAGAAGGGACAACAAGAAAGTTTGCTGGGTCATTAGCACTCAGCAGGGGAACATTTGTCTAGATGTGAGCCTTGAGGACCCCAACAGTTGCTCTGAAAAGCCCTATGAGCTTCAAAGATGTGACACGAAGAAAGCCCCTTTTTCTAACAGTGATGTGTTTCCCTGCCCCACTGCTCAGAAGGAGCTTGGGAAGGAGGTCGGGGTGAACTGCCCTTCAGGATCCCCATAGCAAAGGTGCCTCTGTATTGAGGGAAGTACCAGCTCTTTGCCTTCTCCCCTGCTTTGCGATGCTAATATTAAGTAGCAAATGGGGGCATCCATTGTCATTTTGTCACCATCACTTCAATCATCTCCATTAGCTCCTGGGATGCTCTTTGGCAAACCAGACCCTTGCTGTGTTCTGCTGTTTTCTCTGTTCACAGGTGGGTATTTCTGTGGAGGCCTGTCCTGAAGGAAAGGGCTGTTGCCAAGAGAAAAACATTCCTCCGTTTCCCAGGGACAGCCAAGACGCATCAGTGCCCGCAGCAGCAGATCAGCACATCTCTGCAGCCCTGGCACGTGCCCTTCCCGTGGTCACGGGGCTGGTGAGGAGCAAATTGCCACCCACAGTGTTGTGGCTCTTGCAGAGTGAAAGTCATCCCACTGCTGCCGGCTCTGCCAGCTCGTAACTGCAGCAGTTGCAGTACCCAGCTTCTCTCAGACTGCAACGTTGACTCGCACGGTGGCCGAGGGGACAAAGGGGCACGAGGAGCTGCTGCCATTGCAGGCGGGTGAAGAGCGGCCGTTGCGGTTGGGCAACGGGGTTTAATCCAGGCCAGGTTGTTCTGGGAACAGAGCGACCCGTCTCTCCATGGCCATGCCAAAATGTACAGGATCTCAGTTATCTTCTTGCTCTGTTTTGACAGCACGCCTTTGCTGTGGCCTGTTTATCCCACTGACCCCCAAATTCACCACTCCGTGCTCTGAGGTACAGTGGTGCCAGCCATACCCACATCAAGGCATGTGGAATCTACCCTGTAGAGCTCTAGGCTCTAGGAACATTTTGCTCCACATAAAGCCATCATCCTTGCTTGGTGACTCCCTGGGCTGCCTGCCTCTGTCCCTGTGAGTTGTTGGGACAGTGTCTGCCTTGTGAGCCCTGAGGACCCCCACAGCTGCGTGTGCCTCAAAGATAGCTACATCTCCCTGTAGGCACCAGGAATGAGGTGATGTGAGGTGAGGAAATCCCATTCTCAAGGCCAGGCTGGATGAGGCTTGGAGCAACCTGGTCTAGTGGAAGGTGTCCCTGCCCATGGCAGGGGGGTTGGAACTGGATGGTCTTTAAGGTCCCTTCCAACCCAAACCATTCTATGATTCTATAATTCTATGATTCTCTCAGCCTTCATTTAAAGTCCCAATTATTCTAAAGAACAAGAGGCTGGAGTGCCTCCCTTCTGCTATTAACCAGCCATCGTGTGCCCCAGAACGAAACAAAAGAGCTTTTAGTATACAGCTAGGCTGACTAGGCATTGTAAAATGTTGCACCATAAATATCGTAGATTAATAATTTGCTTATTTGCCACTTCACAATAGGCAGGGGGAGTGTTTGTGAGGCTGCTAAGCAATGCTCATTGCAGCTAAATTTGGCATTTCAAGCAAGCTCATGCGACAGGCATCACAAAAACTTTGTGAGGAATGAAGACAATTTAAAACGTCTAAAGCACATGCAGAATAAATTGCAGCTGGCCTGTTTGCCCCGCACATTAATTGCTGCTGCTAGCTTCTTTCTCTTTCCATGCCGCAGTTTTATTACTGCAGTTGTGTCATGTCCTGGTGCGTGTGCATGTTTAATTTGGGCTCCATCAATTAAATCTAAAGCCCATGTGAACCAAATTAAGCCACATCCTGAATGCCACGAATCTCCTTCTGTCCCTGGCACATCGCTGCACTGCCTGTGTCCATGTGCTGTGGCTTGGACTCATCAGAAACCCTCCAGGAACAATCCCAGGGTGCTCTGATCCAGAAGCGACTGCTCTAACCACCTCTGGAGCTCTTTGGACCCAGAGTCGCACTGACTGTGAGCTTTCTCCACCCTCTAATACTGAAGTATGTTTTGGATTGAGTCTATTCTGAAGAGACACATGGGTTGCAGCATCATATGGAGCTGGAAATTAAACACTTGCTGCCACTGCCCAGGGAGGGGTTTGTGGAGTGAAGAGCTGTGCTGGATCTGGCACCCCATGTACCAGCCACGTAAACGTGAACCTGTCCCTGAAAGCTGCCTCTGACGACGTCCATCACGCCGCATCCCCAGCAGTGGAGGTTCCTGGTGCTTCACTGGGGATGGGGACTAGGAGGGTGGGGGTGGGAGGGCAGGAGCTCATTAGGGCCCAGGGCTGGTTGCCCTCATGCCTAGACTCAGGAGCAACATGCGTGTGTCCATGTAGATGTTTGTGTTGGAGGAATCCTGCATAGAGAAGGTCACATGTAAATGAAGTTTAACCTAAAGGATCTCCTTGTGTGCAGACACACCAGTGAGCTGGGGAGGGGAAAGGGGAACTTGTGTCCCTCCTTGGGGCAGGGACTCATTAAGGGGCTGGGCGGATGCATGAGGCTCTACGAGGCACTTGCATCCCATGGAGGGCAAGCTCTCCTTATTTTAGCTGAGCAAAACGGCAGGCTACCTCCTGGGCAGCGGGAATGGGCTCAGTTTCTGGGCAGAAGATAAAATCTGTCAGGTCCCCTGGAAGGTTTCAAAGGTGGGCTGTGGGCGCACGTGGAGGGTGCTCCTGCTCACCGGTGAGCTGTGCCCTGGGGTCAGCTAGCAGGACAGTCAGGCTGGAGGGACAGGGTATCTGCATGGCTGGGAAGTGCCCATCCCTAGGGATGCTAGATGCAAATGTGTTTTTAATCTAATTTCTCCCCGGGCTTTACAAACACTTGTGGTGGTGGTACCTGTTTCACAGGGTCTGAGTAAATAAGTGCTGCGATGGACATTTTACCTTCACCTGGCTTGTGTGAGCCCAGCCTGAGTTAAGGGGCCTGGGTAGCCCTAGTACCATCCTCTCTCAGGTGCTGGGCAACTCTGTGAGCAGGGCATGGGGGCATAAATCCCAGTGCAACCCCTTCCCACTTCCTCGTGCTGGGGTCAGTGGTAATGGGGAGACCCTCTGGGTCAGGGCAGAGGGAGAGTCTGTCAGCAAAGCCGAGGAAACCAAACAAAAAGAGCTCAGTTCCTCCCAGAACTGCTCTCTGGAAGAGCTGTGTGTGACGATTTGAGCTGCTGCATGCCTGTGGAGAGCAGCGGACGGCATGAGCTGCCGTGGGATGTGGCAGCTGGGTGAGCAGGAGCCTTGGCTGTGGCTGGATGGGCAGCATCCAGGTTAACCAAAGACATGGAAGTCTGGGGGGGTACGCATCCCAGACCTTTGAGTCACATGAGAGCTATCATTGTCTTGTGCTTTGTTTTTACACGGCTGTTGGGTTTTGAGACATCTCTCTGTTGTTTATGACTGCTCAATAATGCTTATTTTTGTAGGGGGAAAACAGGACTCTGTTCTCTCAGGAAAGACAAATGGGCCCATCCAAATTGTACAGCATGTTAATGTTTCATTTAAAATTAATGTGTGCATTTATTTATAAAGCAAACCATGTTAGACCCTTGTCAAGGCCATCATCGGGGTCCCCCGTGTCGTGCAGCTCTGTGCTTCGCCTCTGCGAGCAATGACCTTGTTTCCAACATTCACTGCCCTCCCTCCTCTTCTCCCCACACCTCCACGGCAGGTGGGGGGGAACACTTTTGCCTCTGCTTCCCTCTGGCTATGTAAAGGACAATATGCAACGTGCCAGGATTGACCCTGGGGCTCGTCACTGGTGCTGCAAAACTGAGGCCCCGGGAGAGCCGGGCTGCGGAGGCAGGCCAAGAGCAATACAGAAGTCGGGGGACGTTGCCTGCTGCTGGGTATGAGGCTGTGCAAGACGCCAGCCAGCGTGTCTGCTGCTTCCCAGCTGAACTTGTTCGGATAGATACGGGCTGCATTTCAAAACGGCCAGTTTTCCACTTTTCCCACTAAACTCAGGCCCAGAGCGAAGCTACTGTAGTATTAGAATTAGTAGAATTAATACAGACCTAGGATGGGAGAGTCTTAAAGCTCCTTTCACTGTTTTCCAGAGGGGTGCTGGAAAAGGATGGTATGTCAGCCTTAAACTGGAATTTCCTGTAATTTGTCAGTTTTCACAATTCTACAGTTATTAAAATGAGAATTTTATCTTTTTTTTTTTTTTTTTCTTCTCTTTGCATTTGCTGGATGCCATGAATCAGAAAGTGGCTGGAACAGTTATCTTGCTCCAATGTAATTTGATTCTCTCTCCCCCCTCCCTTAGCATTTGATGAGAAACCTTTGTATTTTCATGCTTTAATATAATCTGGCACATAATTACAAATGACTCATAGATAATCTTGGTCATGGAGCTCTCTGAAATTAGATGATAATTTAGCCTGGAATTTCTGTAGAAAGAACGAAGGAAAAGACAATTATAATTATTCTAATCAAGATATCTTTTTCTTTGCCTGGGGTATTGCTCTGTGAACTGCCAGAGGCCTGAAAGTATTTAGACCCTTTCTGCCGCTCGCAGTTTCCCAGGCAAACGCTCCTGATCACCGCGTAGCTTCCTCACCGTGAAATTCCGTAAGTGCTGCTGGCAGAGAGGAGAGGATGAAAGGCGTGGGGGCAGAACTTCAGAGCTGCGTGCTGGTGGGGTGGGAGCAGAGCAGCCACCGAAAAGTGATGGGGCTGGGAGCTTTGTGCAAACCCTTGGAGCTTCCCACGGGAAGGGACTGAATCCTGCACAGCAGCAAAAGGCTGTTTTGTGACATCCACCACCGATTCCCACACGGTGGATCGAGGTGTTGCAGCTGACAGAAAGGGAGGGCTCGATGCTCCTGTTTACATCACTGGATCTTGCACACCTTCCGTGGCTTTGATACTGGTTTAGGTGTGGGAAGATGCTTCCAGTCAAGTGCTGGGCTGCAGGGACTGTGCCACCTTACGCAACAGCAGTGGCCTCCTGGTCCTCACTATCGGAGCTGGGCCCGCTTACAGAAGGGATGTCTGGCCCATGGGGTGTTGAGCAAGAGAGAGGTCCCCATGAGGTCCTAAGGGAGCCCTAAGGGAGAAAGGGTTGCTGTGGGAGGCTGTCCATGGCCTGGCTACTAGATCTCGTGTCCTGGTCACTACTATAATGTGGGTGGAGATGCAAGGAGATTGGTAGGAAAACAGAGCATTTACCTTAGGAGAGACTCAGAAGAATGTGGCTTGTCTCCCCTAGCAAAGGCAAAGAGGGGATCTGAGTTCAAGCTATAAATACTTCAAAGGGGCAAACACCAAGGAAAGGAAAAAGCAAAGAAAACAAGGTTGCATAAGAATAAATAAGAATAAATTAACCATGAAGTAATCTAGGCTGAAAACTGGAAGGTTTGTTGGTATTCTGGGGAGTTTCTCCTGGTTTTATGTTCTGCTCATTCAGGAGAGGGAGATAAAGGCTGCTCTCTGCATCCGAGGATGAGTTTGAAATGTAATGACTAACCAGGTCCACACCTGCATTGCTGACAGTCCTGCTGCCAGATGCTTCTGGCAGCAGCATAAAAATGAATGTGCTTATGAGTGATGCTGAGCCCTGCCCTGCACGCCCTGATGGCCAGCACCCTCCTTCCCTTCCCACCTGCGGGGCTAGTGGAGGTGGCTGGGTCCTGGCAGTGTCTTGGGTAGGGTCAAGCAGTGGTGATGCAAAACCTCTCCTGGTTAGAAGCCAAGAGATGTTAGGCCACTAGAAAAGTCATTTAAACTGGAAGGAAAAATCTCATGGGAAGAGGGATGGGGTTGTGCTGATTTGCATGATCAGTTTGGGCATTTAATTGAATAAATTACAGTTTTCAGTCTATGGTGGGTGCAGGTTTCTCATCCAGCTGCCCTCGCATGCAGCACTGTCTGGACTCCATGGGACAGGGCAGACCAGGCGAGTGGGACCCGAGATGGCTGCAGCCCCCTGGGAGATGAAGGTTTCTGTCACGCTGATCACTTGCAGAACCCTTCTGCAGGTTATACGTGAGCTTTACCTTGGTTGCCTGCCCGATGGAGGGGTGAGGGCTGGTGAGATGACCTGTGAATGCAATGAGCAGGCTCCCTCCCCTTGTGCGGTGGGTGCCAAGTGCCACAGATGAAGCTGTGTGTTAACAGCTGAAAATCTCACCTCAGGTTTGTTTGGGGTTTTTTTTCTGCACCTTCATAGCTCCTGTCTTTTCCCCTGCCAGCTCTTTTCCCACTTCCTACCACTTCTCATCACACATCATATTGCAGGGTCACACCAATCACTTGGTGAATGGACCCACTGAAAAGGGCATTGGGCAAAAGTCTCCTTAAAAAGGACTTCACCAATTTTGCATTTATTTCTTTTTCAAGTTAAAACTCTTCCTTGCTTCCCCAGGGAAGCTGGCAGACAAAGGCAAGGTGAGATGCTGCAGCAGGCAAGGATCAAAGTCCGGACTGCTAATGTGCTGTGAAAGCCACTCTGAGGCTGAAGAAGGTGATAACATTTAGTTAATTCCATTTCCCAAACCACCACGCCGAGACTCATCCCCAGCTTCGGTTCAAACCCTGCCAGCAGCTCCATCCCAGCCAGTGCTCCCTCCCAGCACTGCCTCAGGCTCTGCGAGGGACGAAGGCAAAAGGGCTTTGCTGCAAGTGAAACGGGAGTTTCCCAACTTGAATTGAAGGTCTCCACCTGAAATGGGATTACCTGCCTTTCCCAGGAGCTCGTCTGCAGGTTCTTGGGGATGAGCCCTCCCATCGCCAGCCCCGATGCATTTGGGGTGGCATCATCCCCCTGTGCCGGCTCAGTTCATGCAATTGTAGAGCGCGTTGCTGTAGGATTATGCAGGCAGCACTGTTATCCTGATGGAGCTCATCCCGTCACCGCCAGGAAAGCAGCCAGCAGAGGCTCAGATGGCCAGGGGAGGCATTTTATCCTCATTTTGCTGTGGTGCTGTGCTGCCAACAAGTGGGACATGCTGACCTCCAGCCGGGCCAGCACAGAGGCTAAAGGAAGCAGAACAGTGGCAGGTTTCATGTTCCCCCCCTTGTATTTATTACTAGCACATGCAGGGCAGGCTGCAAGGACGGGAGGGTGATCGGCTCCGCCGTACGAATGAGCTGCGGGGAGGATGCTGCTCTGCTCTGGGGTGGTTTGCAGCACGGTGACGCAGGGTGCTGGCAGGGTGCCAGGCAATGCTGTCACATACACTATGCAAAATAAACACCTTCTCCATCCGCCGTGCAAAGCAAACACCTTCTTGTAGAAGGAGCAAATTGCAATGGGGCTGGGGGTCCAGGTTCCCGCCCAGTGAACCCACAAAACTCAAGGAATTGGGTTTTTTGGTGCAATTTCCAACAGAAGCAGACAAGAATGCCATGTTCCTCCTTGCCCAAGCCCTAGACAGCAGTACAGCGGAGGTGTTGCTGATGCCACAGCAGTTTTTGAGCGTAGGGTGTGCGTGGAGGGATGCTGACCCTGTGCTGTGGGGAGGAACAGGACAGGCAAGGCTGGAAACCTTGGACTTTGGAGAACTGTGCCGGAGCAGGTATGTGAACAAGCCCTGGTGGTCCCTGCTTTCAGGGAGATGATGTACTTTTTTTATGTCCCTGCAAACTCTCATTATCTCAGCAACAGCGTGAGCAAACTGCTTTGTTGGAAAGCAGGTTGCAAGAGGAGGACCTGCTCTGCCAGGGGTTTCTTGGGGCTGCCCTCCTTCCTGAAGCCTGTCAGAGCTGGGTTTTAAGATGCTGTAGAAGTAGCAGGAAACCAAAATCTCTGATAGATGCAAGAATAGCAAGATCAGAGAGAAATGAGATTGGATTCAGAGCAGCTGCTGGGAAACAGACTCCTCGCAATAAGCTGAAATGCTCTTAGCACTTGATATTTGTGCACTACAATGAAAACACCTCCGGTACAGTCGGTTTATTTTAACTACAGAGGACAGAACCTGTCAAATGAATGCACAGCCCCTGATTTGATCTAGTTCATTTTCATGTGTGTGTTTTTTCTGCTCCTTGGCAGCTCTTGCATGGCTCGTTGAGGCTGATTTACTTGTGCTGTTTGGAAGGTGGGCTTTAGGGGAAACCACCACCTCTGATCCCCGTGCAGAGATGCATTATCTGTGAGCTCAGACGGGATGGAAGAACAAGCAGGGCCATGACGGGTGTTTAGATTTGCCAGATGAACTAAAACACTGAAAGGAAAAAAAAATGCAGCTCTAAACATTTTGCTTGATCTAAATCCAGATATCTTATTTCACTTCAGATAAACTGTGTATTTTGTAATATTTATCTGCCACCCCACTTAAATATTATGGTTAACGTATGTTTGCTCTAACATTTACAATAAGGGGCTGTATGTAAACTTTAGAAACACTGCTTCAAAAAGAAATGTTAATTTAAAAAAAGAAAAGTTGTAATCAAACTTTCCCCCACCGGGCTCCCTTTTGCTTTAACCAGTCTAACATGAACCTGAGAACACTTTGGGTCCAACTGAATCTGCATTTTCACTTGCATAAGCTCTGAGGAAAAAGGTTTCTTCCCTGCGTTGGAGAAAGCTGCTCTGCATCCACTGCTCCCAGAGCAATCACTTGCCCTGCTCCTCTCCTGGCTTTTGCTCTTGGTGGGGACGTGTTTGCATCTCTCCTTTGGTCCACCAGCAATTTCAGAGCAAAGGATAAGGAAGTGCCTTTCTGTAATGATGCACTTGGCATTTTCAGGGGTGCGGCCAGGGCCTCACGGTGCTCCCCGCTCCTGGTTGTGCCCTCGTCTCCGTGAGAGTAGTTTCTGCCTGTCCTCCTGCTGACTTCTGAAGGAGAAAATTAATAGGCATGAAGCCAACAGCTTCATGGAGGTGGGACTTTGTGACAGGAAGGGACTTCGGCAGTGCTGTGAAAGGAAAATTATTTCTATACAATTTAACATGAATGAATGTCTCTTGCAGATTAAAAAAAAAAAAAAAAACCCGCCACAAAATCCACCACCTGAGGAACAAAAAAGAAAACGCGATTGCTTTTAGCACGGCAGTGGTTGTGCTGCTCAGCAGCGCGCGCTGGGGACCGATGCTGCTGCGCCCAGGCAGCAAGGACAGCAGGGCTGGAAGCAACTCCCGTCTTCACTGGTGGAGTGATACCAGCAGGAACAAGGCTAGCAGGACTGCTGTAGGCATGGCTGAGGTAGGTGTAAGGCCCACTTGGGTCCAGAGTGGCTGCCCCGTGCTTATTTTCTTTTCTAGAGCACTAACTGCCACAGGGGTGTGGAAAAGGGGGTAGAGGTGGTCATCTGGTCCCTCTTTGTCCGAAGGCAGCACCAGCTCTTCTTCGAAGAGACGCCCCAAGAAAAGGGGAAAGACACACCATTTCCTCTGTGGCATCTCAGAAAAATGTAAGGCGACATACATCTGCTCAGCTCATCTTGGCATGGATTTGGGAGTGAACTTCAGAAGCTTGTTGGCAGGGAAAAAGTTTTGCAACACTATGGACACAACTCCATCACGTGCGGCAGGCAGATACACCAGGTGTCCATCTTGCTCAGCCCTTCTGATGTTACCCTTGGATTCCTGTAATTAATCAGTTTTTCCTATGAAAAACCTACCCAGAACATTGCAAGCCAGGAACGAGAAAGTGATTGCTCATAGATATGTATCTAAATTGCTGAACTGGTACCAGCCAAATAACAAATGTGATTTTGACAAATGTTCCTACTGCAGGCAGAAGTACAATGCTTTGAGGAGCAGAATAACCCAGCCAGCAGGTACCTGACTGCAGAATTAATGTTTGAGTCTCGATTCCATATTTATTTTGAGGCATCACCTTTGTTTTACCTTCCCCTCCACCTACCTGCTCGGGGTTGATTGGGTACGGAGGAATTGACTCTCGCTCAGTGCACAAAGCCATAATGGTCCCTTCAGCATTGCCCATGGACTTTGGGAAGAGCCATGGTGGCACATGGTCCTCAGAGCCCAGAACCAGCTGCCGAGGGATGGATTTTGGAGGGAAGAGATCACGTCTGGGCAGACACTGTATGTTCACAGACAGAGAAAGATTTTCTTTTAAGTTTGATTTATCATAAGTGGAGAAAGGGCGGGACTTCCCAAAGCAGCTAAGGGAATTAGGTGCCTGATTCCCATTGATTTCCGTCTGACAGAGATTAATGTACTGTTTTCCATTTTGCGATGTGCCCAGATGCGTTGGCAGGGGAGGATAATATATCAATCAGTGAGTAATATGTCTGCTTGCTAACTTCGATGAACAGCAGAAGGATATTTTACATTAGGCTCTGAATCAGGCTTTTGGCTGATTATCCTATTTTGGGTTGTGTTGTGTTGGTCTGGGGTTTTTTTTGGTGATTGCAAGATGTGTTTGCAGGGGTTTGTGGGATACTGCACCAACCGTGGGTGAGGCTGAACCGTAGTGTGGTTTTTTTTTCATGGGACAAGGCAGCAGCAGGTTTTAGAGTGGGGGAAAACTCTGGTTCTTTTTCATTTCCCCAAATTCACAAGCAAATGCAGGAAAAATAATTTGACTAAATGATATTTTCTAACCACCTTAGGCGTTTTGCTGAGGCTGCGTTTGCATGACAGAGCTTTTTATTTTCCACCTCCTGATACTCAGCAGGAGAGGGACATTATTGTCACTAGAATATTCCCGATTCAGTGAAATTTGAGTGAGCTAATTAAATAATGTAAAAACCTTGCCAAAGCCCAACAGTTCTGTGTGAAAGGAAACGGCACGGCGTCCCCTCTCTATTTAAATGGGAGGAGAGGAAATATGTGAGTCTAATGAACTCTATAAGTTCCTGTGGCTTATTCTGAGCAAAGCAACCTTTCGCACTATTTGCATTATTAAAATCCCAGATGGGCAAACTGGCTGACACTTGACAGCAGATAAAAATCACATGGAACAAAACTTTATTAACTTCTTCCTGCTGCCTTCCTGGGATTTATCGTCAGTCTTGGGGAGCGAACACCACTCCTTGGGAATGTGCTGGAAACGGTGAGCTCTTTCTGTCTGCTCTCTGTATTAATTTCATATACTATTTATTTAAGGACTGGAAGTTTCGGCCTTGGAAGTCAATACCAGGCTCCCATTCATGACAGTTGACTTTGGATGCGTTGCTCCAGGTCTTTTTATAAAGGGATGTGAACTTCCATCTTGGCAGAAGGAAGCAGCCAGGCCTCTGCTCTCACTGAAGAGCCACACAATTTTGTTTTCAGGGAAATTCAAAGCACTTGCACATTCCTTGGTGTCTCTACATCCTCTTCAAACCCTTCTTCCTTACCCAGTGCCAGTGTGGGAATGATGGTCCAACCAGGGTCCCTGGGGGCTCAGTGGCACTGCTGGGTCACATCGAGAGGTGACAGAAACATGCACGTGTCAGGGACAGATTACGATGGCCTTCTCTGTCCTGGTGATGGCTGAGGGGCTTTTGAGTCCCTGAATACTGAACCCCTGAAATGATCCGAGTTAAAAACACCCTTCTTTGATACAGAAACTTTTAACTGCAGGTTAATAACAAACCAAATCCATGATGATTTCGGTGGTCTCATTTGCAGCGGAGGCTGCAGGGTCAGCTGGGAAGGAGGAAATTTGGGCACTGGATTTGCCACCAAACCTGAAGGCTCCTGAATCTTCACTCCCTCAGCTGTAGCAGTGCTGCCTCCTCAGCAAAACAGATGCAGGAGGCCTGAAACACTCTTTGACTGGGGGCTACACCTCAGTCTGCATCCTGAGGATGCTGCTCTTCTCCTTGCCCATCCTTCATCTGTCCAAGTGACTAGGTGGATAAAAGCAGGGTATCAGGCAGCATTTCTGGTGTATGGTACTACACAAGGTGCCTACAGACTTGCGTGGGGCATCCAGGCACACTGCAGGAGCTGTGTGGGAAACCTCAAGCTCAAATTTCCAGATAGCTAACAAGGATCCCAGGCTTTCCAGGAGCTGAGGTGTGGGAGGATCCCACCTCCAGGTGTCTCAGGTAACCCTATGGACCAATGATATCTCTTGCTCTCCAGAGCTTTGGAACAGGAGCCCTACAGGTTAGATTTGCACTAGGAAGATGTCTCATGGTTTGGTTAGGTTTTTTTTCCTATGTGGCATCTGAGATGTAGTGAGTAGAAATGCTCAAATTGTTTTGTGGCCAGATTGCTCTTACAAGTGAGCACCTAAGGCAGAACGTTTCTGAATGATTTCACTGTCCAGTCAGGACTGTTGATTCTGCTCCATCAGGTGCTGGCAGCTTGCTGGATGTGTTAAGAATTGCTGGGCTTTTAAAAGGCCTTTAATATATAGCCTGTTCTTGCCAGTGTTCTGAGAAACTTTGTAAGGTCCCCAAAAGGTCAGACAGACTTTGGCAATGTCCCCAAATGTTTGTCCCAAAATGTTTGCTGGAAAAATAGCTGCTCTTCTAGTTTTGCTGCCCTGTGCAAGAAGGCACTGCCCCCGCCTGCCAGCCCCTCCAAGGTCCTCAGCTGCAAAGTGTGTGAATTCTTTCAAACAAGTGAATGATATTGTTAAAGCCGATAAGATCATTCATGTGCCTGGCATTTGGTTTGCTCTGCCTTCTGTTAGGGTTTGATGTTATATCACCTTCCCTTTGTGCTTCTGCAAACTCATTCCTGAAAAACCCCATCCTCTGCATGGCCATCCCCTGGCCAGCTGTACATCCCTCCCTGCCTCCCTTTCTTGCTCCAGCACTGCGTTGGGCCACCTTACAGAATCATAGAATCTTTTAGGTTAGGAAAAACCTTTGAGATCACCAAGTCCAACTGTTAACTAACGTGGCTAATACCACCACTAAACCATGTCCCTAAGCACCACATCTACATGTCTCTTAAATACCTCCAGGGATGCTGACGCAACCACATCCCTGGGCAGCCCCTTCCAATGCCTGACAACCCTTCCAGTGAAGAAGTTTTTCCTAATATCCAATGTAAACCTTCACTGATGCAACTTGAGGCTGTTTCCTCTTGTCCTATTGCTGGTTGTCTGGGAGAAGAGTCCAATCCCCACCTCTCTGCACCCTTCTTTCAGGGAGCTGTAGAGCACGTTAAGGTCTCCCCTGAGCCTCCTCTTCTCCAGGTTAAACAACCCTGGTTCCTTCCACCTGCCTTGCCACTGCAGCATTTTACCTCTGTTGTTCCCCAGCTCCAGCCAGTGGCCACATAATTCAAAGGCCAGAGAATGGCTGATACTGCAAATGCAATCAGGCGGCAAGTGGTGAACTGAAGAGAAGCGTTACCAAAACTGCTGCAGCGGCAGGTTGAGCTGTGCATAAAAGTTTCCTGCAGTCCCACTTCTAGCCTCCTCCTGAAATGGGCAACAGCTCTGTGGCTTGTGTGCAGATGCACAGCAGATGAGACACAGCCAGCTGCGTGCATTTCGTGCTTGAAGTATGAGACTTCTCAAGGCTGAGTTTGGCTCTTGGGCACCACCAAATGATGCCAAGGCATGTGGGTATGGTGGAGACCACCCCTGGAGATGAGCTGCTGTGGTCACGAGTGAGAAGCATTGTGTTGAGGAGTTGTGAAATGTCCCTCCATAGGTTACAGGTGCTTCTTGGCATCCTGCAGCACCCAAGACCATTTGAAAAAAAAAAACAAAAGACCAAATGCAGCAGGAAAGCTGCACGGGAGGCTGAGATCAGCAATGTCTAAGTCCCTGCAGTAGCAATTTCTTGCACGACGCCTCTGGGAAGCTGCTTGTGCTCCCATGCTACAGGGGGGCACCCAAGTCCTTGCAGTCTCTGCCAGTCTGGTCACTTGGGTCCGGTGATAGGTTTAACCCCAACACATATGAAGGCTGAAGGAAAACTGTGTGTCCTGAAGCTCGCTTCTCTGCTGGGCCAGTTCTCCTCCTGCTATTTGACGTGCTTGCTATTTTTATCTGGTGCACAGGTTTGCTGAGCAAGAGTGCCCTCAGTCACTCCTAATCAGCTGCCTCCCCAATCATGTCTGGGTAAATAGAAGTGTAACATACGCCCCAAATGGCAGAAGAACTGAAAAACTTCAGTGACTAATCACTGTGAAAGGGCGTATCACAGCCACCAGAGCCATTTCTGCTAAGCTCAGGCTAAAAATCCCAGGGCGGATGCTATTTATGTTGTACAGCACTTCAGAGGCAGCACGGCAAGAAAGCAGATAGACAGAAATGAAGGTCAGTCCAGGCCTTTTAAACACTACATTACTTAAATGGCTTTTCCTGCCTCAGCTGTCTTGCTCTGAGATTAGCCCAACTCTAAACGAGGAGGGTTTTTTTCCCTGCCACAGTAAATCACCTACATATTTCCATGCTAGTTCTGAGGCTGGAAGATAGGGAGCGATCCTGTATATTTGCAAACAGTTGCTCAAACTGAAGGCCTGGCTGGGAGATCCCTTCTAAAATAGTTAACAGTTACAACATATCCCCAAATTGCAGCAAACCTTTGATCTGCTTGGTGTTTAAAAAAATCCCAGCAGCTCATTTTCTAAATTGCTGTCAAGTCTTTAATTTTTTAGATACGTAAAGCTGACATGTGAACACACCCATGTCTACAGCACAACCTTGGCTTCTCTGAATTTATGAGAAGCTTGGCAAAATTTGAATGATTGAGTTACTAAAATAACTTTCGATGTAATTAACAGGCA
Organism: Eurypyga helias; assembly: GCF_000690775.1. Lineage (NCBI taxonomy): Eukaryota > Metazoa > Chordata > Aves > Eurypygiformes > Eurypygidae > Eurypyga > Eurypyga helias. The sequence goes on from NW_010252276.1 coordinate 44,600, forward strand.
TTGCCTTTCCAGGTACCGGGGAAATTGGATAATTGAAGTTCAGGTGATGGAGGTTGCATTGCTGGGTAAAAGCGCAGTGTCCGCTCTACCTCTTTGAAGTGACCTCATTAAACTCATTAGAGCAGCATACTAAAACACTGCAAAGTTTATGCTTTGGGAATACTTCTGCTCTTCTGCCGTCTTTTTTTTTTTTTTTTTCTAATTGGCTGGAAAACTAGCCGGGTGCTCATGAATGAGGGTTGGGTCTTGGAGGGTGCTGCATTCAGCGGGGTCTGGAGATGCTGCAATGACTGTCTCGAGTGTTTGCGCCTTCTGACACTTTGCAGGGGCAAAGGCCAGACTCTGCATTTTCGAAGCAAGTGTAAATCCACATTTAGCACCCTCTGGGTTACAGATTTAGTCCAGTATAACAGAGAGCAGCATGTGGCCCATACTTCAGAGCTATCAGTGGTTCTCGAGTAATAAAGCAGTGGCGCAGATCTGAATGCCTCAGAAACCATCTTTTCCTGACTATGACCCCGCCCTGACAACTGCGTGCTGCAAGAACGCCTGTGCCGTGGATTAAAATTGCGTTTACCAACATAGAAGTTAACTCAGCACTTCTGTAGTGTTTGTGATTTGAGTGGCTTGTAAAGGCCTCCATGTACAAAATTAATATGTCCTTGACCTATTGCTATTTAGGTAGATTACCAGATTTTAAGCTTAGTTATTTTTTCCAATGTTGCCTTGAAGACCTTTAGACGCCGCGGCTGCCCTGTGACACATCTCTTGGTCGGCCGAGCAAGGCACCACAGAGACCTTTGTTCGGGACTCTCAGCAAACTCAAGAAAACGTCTCTGCATCACCTTTGTCCCACAGTTTGTAGTTTTTCCTTGTAAATAGAATTTCTGGGATTTTTAGAAGACATTTGCACGTGCCCATCTTCCATTTCCTGAGAGGAGCCGGGCGAGGTGGGAGGTACTACCGGTGGTCCCTTTCACTAGGTATTGGGGGAGTGAAGGATCTTTTTTGGGTCATAACAAAATAGGACTTCCATTTGAACGCAAGGGAACCGTGCAAATGCTGGATATCTTTTTTTCATTGACCAAACTGAAAAGGAAGCTCAAGTTAGATCAATTCAACCTTGTCTGTTGTTTTTTTTCAAGTATTTTTGCAAGGTGAAATATTAAGCAAAATGTTTTGTTTTACCAAGAACATAAAGCCTAACTGCTCGGATACTTAACTTTGTTATTTTTTCATTATGAAGTTTGAAACAAAGCCATGTAATTCATGCCTGAATTTCCAAGAATTCCACTCCCCTGATTTATTTTTTTTATTTGGAACATACCCAAGAAATTCAGTCCAAGCTAATAAAATCTGACCATCCTGAAAACTTCATTTTTCAGAAAATTCTTCTTTCACCTTAATATTTCTGGCTGGTTTTCATACACAGAACACCCAATCTGATGTTCTTAAATCTTGCCTCTGGCACCACGCCCCATGTGAAAACTCCGGGTGGACTGACATTTGTGTTGTCAATCATGACTTTGTCTTGAAGAGCAGTGGGTCCTTCAGGATGGTCTCCAGTGACAACTCAGGGCATCTTCCCAGAGATTCGGGGTTTTCTGAGCAACAGGAGGACTAAAAAATGTTGGGAGGGACAAACTTTTAGGCTCTGATCTACATAACCATCATAGTGAAAAATCTTTGTGGTGCATGGTGTCTGTATCAGGGTATCTTGCTTTGCTAGCCGAGTGTGACATCAGATCCGATATAAATCTAAAAATAAAAATAAAAGAGCTTAAGCCCTGGCTCAGAAAAAACAGTTACAAAGTTGATTCAACTCAGCCCTAGCTGGGACAGCACTCTAAATGTGTTCCCAGACTTAAGCATATACTAAAACTACTTAAACTGGACCTAAGCATGCCCTTGCAAATACATCTGTGATTTGCAGGGCTCAGTTCGTTGCTGTCCAAAAGGTGCCTATGGAAGCTGTTGCGTCCTCGGATAAAGAGAATTAGCCTAGTCCATGGTTTTCAGAAATGTAAAAACTATAATTAAGTAAAATGGCAATAATTGGATTTATCTCCTCTAAATATTTGTTGGTGTGAAATCTCCTGTTTGTATGTGGGTGAAAGGATTTCTTTCATCTTTGCCTAAAAACCAAGAAGTTAAAAAAGGGAGAAGGTATAAACGCATCCTTCAGCTGCAAGTGTTGCACTGAATTGGGAATTCTTCTGCAGCTGAAGTGAAAAGATGCTGAATATTACTATATCGTAGTGTACGCATTAGTATAATATTATACAAAAACAGTGTTCAGTGTTCTCCATTAAACAGAGGTATATATGTATTTAAATAGGCACATGATGACTTGGGTTTATTGCACCAATATTTTATTTATTTATCGCAAGCTTATTTTTACTGCTGACAAATATTTTCTGTGTAGTTTGAAATTCAAAAGAAATAGTCACAAGCAGTCATTAATGTTTAAAGTCACAGGTTATTATTTAGTGTAGTGCTAGTTATATTATACATTATGCATTAAATACTTTTCGGTGGTACACTTATTAAATACAAATTGAGGCAAACCAATCCCTCAGTGGGAACAGACCTGCCAAATAGCTATTTTCTTTTTACTTTCAATCTGACATACAAATGAAGATCTTGTGGATTTCAAAGCTGGTGCTGTTTCACCACCCCCACCCCCCAGCTCTGTTTTCAGTGTGGATTTCCAGTGCTGTGGGGACTTGTTAAGGAAAGATCAAACATAATGTATATATGTATTAATGCATGAAACAGATATATTTACCTCACAGGGGCATTGAGAATTAATTAGTTGCTGATTAGAAAGCGGTGGAAAATGAAAACCACTATCTAAGCACTTGATACTATTTTTCCTTTGAATCGGCAGCTGAAAATTAAGCCAGTCAGAGGCAGCGTGTGGGACATGTCTGCACTGCTTGCGGTGGGGCTAGGCCAGGGTGCACGCTCAGCGCGGTGGGGCTAGGCCAGGGTGCAGGCTCGGTGCGGTGGGGCTAGGCCAGGGTGCAGGCTCAGTGCAGCCTGACAGCAGCGGGTTGCCTCATGGGCATGATCCTTGCAGTGTACCTGGTTGAATTTGTGAAATAGCTTGCTTAAACTGCTTAGGTGTGAATACTTCTAACCAAGTCAGCCTTGAGCTTCCAGCTGGGTTGCAGGTGTCCCCCAATGAGGCTGACGGTGGTGTGACTTCTCCAGTGAAGTCCATGGGGTTGCTTGGTTTGGCTGAGCACAGGAGCAGCCCAGGGAACCCGCAGGAGGCTGCTGCTGCTGCGACCGGATCCTGGCCACTCAGGGAAGAAGGTAAGAGCAGGGCAAACGTGGTCATGGTTCCCCTCAGCAACCCGCAGCCCATACCTTGGATCAGGGGTTTCCCATGCTTGATGGGGTGTCAGTACGTTTAACCATCCCCTGAAGATTTATTTTCTATGGATGTGTCAATTCATCCCTTGAATCTGGATAAACCCTCAGCATCCCCAGGGCAATGCTGCAAAGAACTTCCAGAGGGTGTTTTTTTTGTTAGTTTTGTTTTGTTATGTTTTTTTAGAAAACCCTCTTTTTTGTTTGTTTTTAACCTGTCATCCACAGTTTGATGCCACCTCATTCTTGTGCTGTGGAAGGCTGTGAGACATCATTTCTTGTTCACCCTCTACGTATTACTCCTGAGTTTATAGACCTTTATCAATCACATCTCCCCTCAGTCATTTCTTACTCAACATGAGAAGCAAGTCAAAACCCATTTAGCTGTTTCTTGTGTGAGTTAATTTTCCTCAACCCTCCTCTAAGGACAAGGCCCGTTGAGCCAGTGCTGAGGGATGGAGATCTTCATAAAAATAAAGGTAATGAAGTTAAAAACCATGAGTTTTTCTCATGGTTTTTAACACCTCTGGGAAGATAGGAGCTCTCACCTTGCTGGGAGGTAAAGGGGAGGCAGCAGAAGGTGGACTTGGAAGGGAGGTTTTTGTAGGCAGATCTGTGTGTTGAATTACTGCTCTTGTGTGAATTTTTATTTCTGAATGCTGTGGCAGGTATTAGTATATTGGGATTCTAATTAGGAGACAGGACAATCAGGGGATTTATGTAAGTGTCTTTTGTTATTTAAATCATCTACATATTGTCAAAGCAAAGTCCTGAGCTGTCTGTGCTGGCTGTCCAGCTCATGTCTAACACCAGTGAAACCCAACTCTTATTTAAATCATGGCGATAGCTGGGTCTCCCAGCTAAAGCAGGAGACTGAGTGCAGCAAACATGGTTTGGGTTTCCACGTGGGTCAGGGCACAGGGATACAATGGGTCATGGTTCCCAGTGCAGACCCCACGCTTGCAAACAGCACATCTCAGACCATCTCTGGAGAGCACAGAATACTGCAAAAGCTGAAAAAATGCAAAGAAATTAAAGAAAACACTGAAAGAAGGAAAAAGAACAGATAGTGAAGGGTTTGTGGGATTAGAAACACACCCTTTAGGAAACCTTTAACCCTTTAATTCATTGCCAGTGGCCTTAGACATTGTACTTGGATGTGAGCCGAAAGGAACACTCCACGAGGGGATATCTTGTGGTCCCCTCCCACCCATACATCTTCAGATGAAATGTGGGGATGCTGCACCCTCCATCAGCCCCTTGGACCAGCTGCCACTGAGCACAGTTTTCAGCCTTTGGGAAAGCAGCCGTGCGCTGCTGTGGTGGCCACCCTGGCCACAGCCTGGTTTCTTCTTGCCCGTGTGCTGAAAACGCAACACACTAAAAGAGAAATTTTACACAGCTGTGTTGAGGCTTGCTCTGAGCTCCACCAGAATTCCTTAACACAACATCTTCCCTTCCCTCGGGGACATATAAAAGCATCCATCCACTCCCACTGCATGGGCTGAGGATTGCCGTGGGAGAGTGTGTATTTATGTGTGCAGCCGCAGGCATAGGCTGTTAGGGTACTCACATGCTGTCAGTTGCATGGGACTTGGTAAATTTTAGCTTTTGGATACACATCTTGTAGCCTCTCTCAATATTGGTGTTTCTGCTTCAGCTGCAGATGGATTGAACAGCAACTAATTCTTTTTTTTCTTGAAAGCAGACTAAGCCACGGCGCCTGAATCTCTCATTAAACAAGCAGAATTACTGTCTTCTACTTCCCTATAGACTTTGCTTTAGCCTCTTATCCACTGTGCCTCCCACCCTGTCCGCTTCCCCTCTGGGTGGCAAAGAGCAGCAGACACTGTGATTTACCGGGCACGATGCCTGCTGCTTGCCACTAACCGCTGCCTTTAACAATAAGCAGGTGGCTGAGTTGTAGCAACCTTTTTCTCACTGTAAAGGCATACCTTTAGGTCTCAGGCTTGTTTTACTCAAACCTTTTAGGCACTTAATGTCTTTATCTGCATCTAATTAAAAAGTCGCAAGAGAGGACAAGCAGCAGCGCAGACCAGTGAGGGGACTGCTAAGACAACCAAGATGAAAATAGGAAAAATAGGAAATGATGCTAAAAATAGCTCTAATTTTTGGAGCCACTGGTTCCTCTACAGGCTCTGTAGAAACTGAAGGACATTAGAACCCTGCAGGGAGGGTCATAAATCCATTACAACTACTTCCAGCTGTATGAAAACAGGGGCAAAAAGGCACTATAATGTTTTTACCTGCCACCTCGGCCCCCTGTCAAGAAGAAAGGGGCCAGCTTCTTCCAGACAGCAGGATGAGGGACCGGGAGGGAGCCCAGGAGAGGTGGGTTTGCTGGGCCAGCTCCCAGTTAAAACATTGCCGCAGGTCGGTCCAGCGTTGGCGAGAACAGCAAGCACACCCAGCTGCCCACGATGGGCCAGGCAGTGAAGGTAATGTGGGCTGGCAGCAGCTCCTCTCCCAGGAGAGGTTTTGGCAGGGTATGGATGGGGTGGTGGCTCCTGCTCTGCTCCTGGCAACTGCGTGCTCTGCCTACAACCCCGTTTGACCTAGCTGGGGAGAGTCAGAATCTACTCTCTGGTTATCCGTTGGGAAGAAACCATGAGAAAGCAGCAACGTCATGAGTCAGAAAAGAGCCTATTTACATCTTTGGTAGAGTGGACGAAAACATCCAACTGGCCCTGTTTATTTTAGCAAACGTTTTATGGATCGTCAGGAATTTTCATTAAAGGGTTATTTTTAATGTTTTCTTCTCGTCCTTCTGAATCAGGGGAGAGTGCAAAGCCAAGGATGCCCTCCTGAGACCTGGTGCAGAGAGCCTGATGGGGTAATTAATCCACATTCTCTAAGAAACTCTCAAGTCTCACAGCTTCAAAGAAAAAAAAACCACAGTACCTCTGGCTGCAGGGTGTCCGTGTCTTGCTGTCTGACATTTGATGCTAGGGGGATTCATTCTCCCACATCCAAGCTGAAATTCCCCAGGTACTAATCAGCAATTTCACATTTTCAGCTTGAAATTATTTGTGTGAAAGCCATTAGATGCTAGGATGTGGGGTGTATGAGAGATGCTCTCGCTCAGTCTTTCCAAAGAGGAAGTAATTTTTTATCTGCATTCCTTGACAGATGACATTTAACATGTTTGCCCCCAAATTTTAAGCTGTAGAAAGAATTGGACTACCCTATGCTTCAGCATTGTTAAAAACAAAATCTGGCTGTTGACTATTTGTGTGTTGTCTTAAACCTGAGCTTCCTTGCTGAGATATCTTCTTTAGTGGAAATTAAATAACATACAGTTGCCCCTGTCTACAAGGCTCATTACTGTCTGTCAGTTCTGACCATTATATCCACTTAAAATACCACAGGGAGAGCTTATTGGGATTCTTCTGATATACTATTCCTCCAAAAGTCAATCAAAAACCAATCTAGTGCACTTAGGGCTTTTACTGCGTTGCTGAAGACAATCTCCCAGTATCGGCTAATCTGCACAGTCTGCTCCGATAGCACAATGATTTTTAAGGGCATGTGAGAAGAGATTACCTACCTGTTTGTAAATGAGAATAATGGCTCACTTTCAGTGGGTTGTGGGGGTATGATCAGAGGTGACAAATGCAATTACTCCTCCATCTCCAACTGGAGGAGGGGAAAAAACCCCCAAGCGCACCGTGCTTGTTTGGATTGTGTCGTAAAATCAGTGGAGAGTTGCTTGGTGGGAGGAAATCATCAGTGGGATCGTTGGTTGGGGAGGTGAATGGCAGGCAATGGAGCTGAGTTATTTCCCTGAGGTGCTGGTATGTGAAGCTGACTCCAGCGTGGGAGGGGAAAGGTTTGTTTTCAGAGCAGCTAATAGTCCCAGAGGGTCCCAAGGCCCCGTGCATCGCTTTGCTCTGCAGTGCAGGCAGGGCTATGGGGAAACAGAGGCACAGCTGTGCTGCAGGGTTTATGGAGAGGCGCAGCCTGCAAGAGCAGGGGGCAGGGACAAGATCCCCAGCAGACTGTGCGCAATGCTTCCTGCTGAAGGTGGACAGGCACAGCACTGTCCAGTTAGAGTGCTGTTAGTGTCAAGAAAATATTGTGTCCCTAAAGAGGGTCTGTGTACGCCTCGAACACTTCTTGGGGTGGAGCAGCATCCTCCCCATCACAAGATGGGGAAACTGAGGTACAAAATACTTCAGCAATTAGCACGTATCATTTACAGTAAATGAAGGAACAGAGCAGAGGTATGCTTGCTCCCTGACCTGCTTTAATGAAAAAGGTGTCTCTCTGCTCCCTCAGTTTAAAAGTAAGTTTCATTTCTACATTTTTCAAGACATGCAGTGTCTCTGAGGGTTGTTGTACTTAAAGCTAGTGTCAGTCTGGTTTCCAGGTGACACAGAAAGCCTCTGCATATCCTCCCACCATCTGTAATGCAGATGCTCACTGCACTGCTGGTGCTCTCACGCAGCCTGATGGGCTCACTGCCTCTGAGGAGAGGCAGCCCCTGCTCTGTACCCTTTCCCTTCCTGCCCTCTCATAAAGCCAGAGGCCTCCTGCTGTGCCAAAACCCACAACTCAAGTGTCAATTTACGCATATTTCCTGCATAATTGAGGTATCCTCTGCACAGTTGTCCTGAGCATCTGAACAGGAGGCAGATTTCTCCAAGTATAACTCATAATGAGACAGGGTAGTGCAGTGGTGGGGCTTAGGACAACTTGAGCATTGGTCTTCTATGGGTATAGCAGTAGTGTGTTGTCTTTTGCTTGCTAGGAACGACTATTGGCCTTCACAAACTCCTTGGGGCTCCTTGGAGTTCAGTTATGGTCCTCACTGCTGTACTCCATGCCAGACAGTTTTCCTGATCAGACCAGACAATGAGAGACACTTCTTCCTTTCATGAACCCTGTTGTGACCGTTTTCATGCCAACGCTGTGGGTTTACTCTGTTAGCACACTTGGGAGGTCTTTGAATGGCCTAGGAGTTTTGTGTTAGGGAGCTGGACAATCGTTATGATGTTCCAGGACCTCATTTTTAATATCCAGGCCTTAATCTCACAGTTTCTATTTGCCTTTTGCCTAGGTGAATCTGGAATCACCCTCTGTTAACTCAAGCTGGAGATTTCTTGCCTAAGGGGTTTACCTAGGGGAGGGGAAGGCACAGAACAAATAAAATGACATCTAAACTTGAAATGGTCTAGACCTGCCTGTGCCTTCCTTCAGAGTCCTTCCGTCATTGCTTGCAGGGATGGGGCACATGACACTGCATGATACTGTGGGACCAGAGAGGGATGGACTCACCTTTCCCGCTCCTTGCTTTCCCCAGAGGCTTGTTGAGCAGTATTTCTTCTTTATGCTTTAACTATCCATCTAAACATTAGGCTACTTGTTTCTTTAATTCCGTTCTGGACACAATCTGGTAAAACCTCGTACATCGTATTACCAAGATATTAAATGCACAGCCTTCTGCGATATTTACATGTAATACTATTCTGGAAGCACAAGAAAGAGGTTATTGTACCACAGATGGTTAAATGAAGAATGTGATTCCTAATTTGAATAACATCTTTCAGCCCTTGTAGAGATTTGCACTTACAGGCGCATGCTCTGGGATGCACCGTCGCAGCAGTCCTGACAGCAGTTGCGGGGGAACAGATGCTGCCCAGTCTGCACTTGCAGTTCATTGCTGGGGCTCTGTTGCCTTCAGCGGAGAGAACCGAGTAACAGTGGTTCCTCCCTTCCTCCCCAGCCTGAAGGAAGGAGTCTGTTTCTGAAGCTAGCAAAGGGGGAGACGTAATCACTCCTGTCCTGCTGACTACTCAAAAGCAGAGGCTGACAGTCTAAGCTTGTGATATTGCCTGTCCCTGCACAGACAGAGCATCTGACAGCATGGCAGAGCTTGATGTGTTTATCCTCAGCTCCCTGAGACACAGAGGAGTGTGTTCCCCTCTCCTCCCTTTGTTTTATGGATGAGAAGTGGAGCAGAGATGCTAAAGCTCAGCCTGACTGTCTTGCCCACAGCCATCAAAGAAATCCACAGTAGAGAAAGGAGCCTGTCACCAAGTATTTCTCTGGCATGCAGAGTTGCTCAGTGGCATGGTGCTGGCCAACGGGCCACTGGAAGCACCAGGGAGGCCTCGGCTGGGTCTGGGGGGAGCATCCCCCTGCCTGGACAGCCACATGTTCTGATGGCAGGGAGATCCCCCAGCCCAAGCCTGCTCCAGAGCCATGCTCACAGGTCACCTGCCTGGAATTCATGTCCCCATTGCTCCCATGCTGGTCCCTCCATCTGTGACAGCTAATGACCTCGTTACTGTCTTTCTACCCTCTTAAGCACATGCTGCAGAGGAAAGCAGTTGCACTGCTCTGTGCCCGATGTAGCGAAGCGCAGATGCTGTAAATGCTTAACTAGGCTTAACTGGGTGGCTACACGTTGGGCTTGAACTGTTAAATCCCGCATTTGCAGTTGGAAACTCAAATAGTGTAAAAATTGTAAAGTGACTCATAAAATGACTAACATGACATCTATATAGACTTCAGGAGACATTTTCTACCCTTTTCATACCCAATCACGGATTAATTCGTCAGTTTGATAAAATAAAAAGTAATTAATATATTTCTGTCATGTATCTCCTTGCAGTCAGAATGATAAAATATTCACAAGAGAGGTGGCTTGGAAACATGAATTTGATGAAGATGATTTAAAAAGAAAGAAACTTTAATTAAAGTCTGGAAAGGTCATTGAGTCCTACCATCAGATAATGGTGAAATTATAAAACAGATGGCAAATGTCCCCAAGAAGAAGAGAAGCAGTGGTCTGGAAAAAAGAAAGAGATACTGTTAACAAAGTAAAACCCCACTTAGCAGAGGCATTGCTCTAACAGCCTGGAGAGCAGGGAGAAGTGGTCAGGCAGTTTGGACTTGCAGAACAAGACTTCTTGACTGCTATTAAAAATTTCAACTTTTGGAGAAGAACACTGTATTTAGATTGGTCTCTCTCACTTCACTGATTTCTTTTTCAGGTGTATTGTGGTAGAGGAAGACCCCCTGGTGTCTCCAGAGAGACAGTAAACCTGAGTTGATTCGAAACCTCATTCTTGAGGTTGACTGTGATGACCAACCGACCCTGCTATTCCTGCATAACTGTTCAGACCTGAAACATGGAATCAAAAGGTCCTGTTGGCAACAGACATCTTTGTACCTTAATCCCACTGAGCTGTGGATGCGTGGGAATTGCTGTGGACTGGATTGTGGTACGGTGATCCCAGGATCAGACTCCCATTGTATTGGAAGCTGTAAACACACACAGAGCACTTCCGCACTCTTGCTACAACCATTCAACCCAGCTACAGCTGGAAATACCAGTAGTAAAGATGCAGTGGCAGATGGTTTAAATCAAGCTGACAATACAGCTGCATATTTTGGTGGACCTGCACTGTTTCCTGGCCTAGCCTGCCATGTCATTGCTGGTAGGGGAAGAAAATAAAAACTGGCAGTGCCAGTTTGCAGTAGTATCAGTGTGTGCAGCTATGGCTGGACACTCCTCAAAAAGGTTACACAGACCTAGAAACACTGCAGAGATGAGGGGAGTTTGGAGTGTGTTCCTTGTGATGTGCCCCTGGCTAGAGAGAGGTCTTCAGCTTGTTTGAGGGTCTGGAAGACAGAGGCCATCAGCTATCATCCAAGGATGGGACAGAATGCTTCCAACATCAGGAGAACATGAACAAGGAATAAATCATCATTCAGCCACTTTTTTCTGTCTAATTCTGTAGAAAAAACTTTGGAACTTCACTAGACAGGTGCAGGTTCAAAGTAAACCACAGGTGGTGGTTTGTCACATGGCTCATAGCTCCACTGGTACTCATCACTAGGCATTTCCAAAAGGGATGGAGAAACACTTGGAACTGTTAGGCCATTGGTTTATTAACACCAAATATGCTGGGTTTGGCTCAGGAAGTTTTCAAATTGCAAATTTTGGGAGCTTGGAAAGCTTCCTGAGGAGGTATTACTATACACTTGCCCCATCCTCTGATGCTTCCCTCCGTGTCTGCTGTTGGCTGACTAACTTTGACACCAGGACGTCAGGGGCGATAGGTTCGTGGTATAACTCCCTAAGGCTGTTCTTACAATCATATGTTTTCAGCAAGGTTAAAGCTCCCTATGTTCTCACTTCTGTGATCCCTGTCTGACCCCAAGGCCTTAGTGGTGGCCACAAATCACAGGAGCAAAGACTAGAAAGAACTGCAGGAACACATCTGTCCCCTCTCTTGGCCCTTGGCAGGGCCACCTCCATGTGACTTGTTCCTGGCAGAGGTGTTTGTCTATCTTGAGAAATCAGGAGCTTCTCTCCAAGGGCTCTTGTTAGTGCTTTGCCGTCCTGAACCAATAAATGTTTCATATTGTCAGGCCTAAACCCATCATGCTACAGTCTTAACCTCTTCTCTTTATTCTGTCCTCAGGGGCATGAAGTCCAGGGCAAAACCCTTCCAACTAACCTTCACCTATAAGCAGAAACATTTACTTATTTGGAAGACCGTAGTCAGAGACAAGAATAGGAAAACCAAGCAGATGAGGAAGACATGAGTTCATAGTGAATGAATAATTTTTGATCCAAGTATCAGAGATGTCCAGCTTGCCCCATGGCTTAGCTGTTAATCTTTCATGTCAGATGAGGTTATATTCATAGTGAATTATAGTGAATTATAGTGATTATATTATTCATAGTGAATTATTCATTCACTATGAACTCACATGAGTTCATAGTGAATGAATAATTTTTGATCCAAGTATCAGAGATGTCCAGCTTGCCCCATGGCTTAGCTGTTAATCTTTCATGTTGTAGGACTATGTGACCAATTGTAATGCAATATTTCTGGAGAGGAATTGTGTGGCATCTGTGGGAACACAGTTCTATGGAGGTGCTGTATTACAGAATCACACAGAATCACAAATGTTGGAAGAGATCTGTAAGATCACCCAGTCCAACCATCCTCTTTGTCTGTTTTAGAGGAAGATAAGGACTTTCAAAAAAACTCTGAAAACCTGAAGTATTTTCAGTTGCCTTATCCACATCACTGTGATTATTGTCCTGTTCAGTGTGGGCTGTTGCATGCTGCTTCACCAGATATCCACTACTGCTTACACTGCCTTGTTCAGGTCTCAGTGTTCGGGAAGGCCAGGCTCAGGGTTGCTCATGCAACCCTAATTCACCATGATCTCATCTTCACTTACCCTGTCACAGTCTATTTTATCCACTAAAGCCTATCTCAGTTAATGCAGTGGAGGGATGGCGCTCACTTACTGAGCAGCTATTGGAGACACTTTTCTCCTTATTGTTTGATGCACAGCCCCAGGCGTGAGTTACTGTGCTCGCTTTAAGCTCTCTTGGGTTTTTCTCCAGCACAGTGCTGCCAGGTAAGTGAATGGAGGGCTGAAGAGACATTAAGAGCCAAGGTCTGCAAGGAGGATGAGTACCTGCCTGCAGCGTAGCTAATTTGTTGGAGTACCTCACCTCTTACAGCACCGACATGTCCTGTGCCACCCTGGAGGGTTCAGCCCTCCTCACCAGCATGCTTCTGGAGACTGAGCCATGCTGAGCACATCAGAAGTGTCAGGAGAGGGAAGTGGGGGGATCATGCTGTGATTCTCAGCTAAAAAAATTGGTTTCACTTTTCTTCCCAGTCTTTATGCACCTTTCTAACCTTGCAGACAGAGAAGGCAGTAAATGCTTTCCTTTGCTGCCCAACACTGACTCACACCCCAAGCACATTCATTATGGTGAAGCAGTGTCGCTGTGGGAGACGTTAAACGGCTATGTAATGCCAACAAAATATATGTATATATACCAAATGACTTCCCAGGTCCTCATGCTTCACAAGCCCAACAGTAGGGCACTTTGTGAAGGAATCTCATTGATTTCAGCAGAGGATGGTTTTCTCTCAGTCTGGGCCAGCCTTGGTGTTGCTCACTATTGAACAGCATCCTTGGCACCTGTCTCAGACTCTGCATGGATATGTACAATCTGAAGTGATGGTTTCAGACAGTTGAAGCACAGGCTATTGTCCCACACTGTAGATAAAAGTAGGTGAAAACAGGCAAAACTAGGCTGTGACACATGCTAGATGGCAGGATGGGCTGAGGGAGACAAACCAGATTCTGCCCCCAATTTATCCGCACCACTCCTATGCCTGGTGTGACCCCTCCTGAAGCTGGGCTGGCTGAACAGGGTGTTAGTCCCTGAGCAACGATACTTCTCAGGGATTTCTTTAATGCTTAAAATCATTAACAGAGGTAACCAACAATTTTCAAGGATATCATGAACCTGGCAGATGTGCCCTACAGCCCATGCAGGAGTCTTGTGGTTGGGTGGACAACACAAGTGGGTATGTGTACCTCCACCACGGCAGGGAAATTGCTGTGTGAACCAGACCTGCGGTCTGGTTCTTAAAATGGTCTTCAAATGTCACCAGTCAAGCTCTGCATCCTCTGACCCATCACCCACTCTCCTTTTCAGTCATCTCTGTGCTTCAACATTGCCTCTTTATCCCGGTAAACTCAAAGACCAAGCTGGTTTTAACGTGCAGTGGTATTTTATCTGTATAGCTTGTGCATGAAAGATCAAAGGTGGGCTAATAGGGCTGCTCTTTTCCCTAACATCTTCAGCATCCCTTTGTCTAGTTGGGATATTAAAGTTGGATGACAGCAGAGCCCAAACTCTCTTGGTTATCTTTTGGGCACATGCCGGATGAACTGAGGCAGACAGAAACCAGATCTGCCTGCCTCTTTCTTTTTATTTTTGAAGGGAAATTCTGTGCCCAGGGAACACGGATCTAAGACACCAGAGATCGAACATTTTGGTTTGTTTTGCTTTCTATAGCAATTAGCTGAGTTTCTTTTGGTTTGTCTTTTGTCTGTTATCGAATGTCTACTGTGTTTTCCAGAAAGTTTCTTTGATTTACAGTGCATTATAGATTCTGAAGGAAATAACTCCCCTTCCTTTTGCCTATGTAAATTGGTTAATGTGTTTAAACATCTCCTCCTGCTAAAGGCAGTATAAAAGAAGAGCTTTTGCAGTGGCGTGCTAGGCGCCACTCACTGCATTCACGTACCCAAGTTTACACAGTTTTCCTCCATCATTTGAAACATTCCATCATCAGAAATGGGGTGATTTAGGTACACTTCTTTGCAAAAAGAAAATTTGAAGTCTGGTGCTCAAGGAATCTTTTTGTCATTTTAACCCATGGTTAATGCTCTTAAAAAACAAACAAACAAACAAGCAACAAAAACTAAACTAAACTTAGGGTTATGTTATTGAGATCTAAAATCAAACCTTTATTTCAGAACTAGAGCTAAGGAGGATGTGCCAGATGTTTCTGAGATTTCGCAGAAGAAAAGTTGAAAATGAGCGTATTTTTGCAAATTGACCCCTGTCATCTGACTGGGTGAAGGGAAACATTATATTTTGAATATTACAGAACATTCCAAGTGGAGATTAACTTTTAAAAAGTTTAAAGCAATTGTTTAACTGTAAATTAACTACCACTGCTGTTATGATAGACACCCAAAGAAAATTTGGGGGGATACCCTCCTGCAGCACGTTTTGTCGGTGACGTTCGAGTGACTCACCGCCAGTGGAGCAGGAGAATGTCACAGCATTTCTGACAGAAAGATGTGAAGGGTTCAGTCCCCCAGAGGCCATTTGCATCCCAAAGTGACCGATTTCAGCTGGGTGCGGTCTCAATCAGGCGTTTGTGAGCACCGCGCATTAACATATGGGCATGCCTGGCGACAGGGCTGCGTGGTGATTTGCATGTCCATGCAGACAGGGGATGCAGAAAGGCTTCACGCTGAGGGCTGCAGCGCACCTGCCCAGGTGGGAAAGATCAGCTTATCCTTAGTCATGGAATGATTTGCTAAGGGCTTTCAAGCCCCGGAGATGGCTGCACCTGGCCACCCAACTGCATATGTGCATTTCCAAAGAGAGGAGAGCTCTCCCTAGCCCGGAGGTGAAATTACCTCCTGTTGGAGGGGGATCAACCCGTCCTTGATGCAATGACTAAAGGGAGCTTTGAAATTAAGGAGGAGAGGTAACAAGCTGCACCCACCCTGAATTTTAAATCCTTTTTCCTCCCGTGAACACAACCCGAGAAGGCAGAGGGCATGCTATGAGCAAGCCCTGGTGAGGTAAGTGTCTCCAGACTGTTGACTCACCACGGTGGAAGAAGTTTCCTGTTGGTTTGACCTTGCAACGACCATATGAAATGCCCTTTCCCTTCTGTGATGGATGTCTTTAAGAACTTTTGAAATGGTATGGTCCGCTTTGGATTTTTTTGTTTGGTTGGGTTTTAGTTCGACCTGGCTTGTGTTAAGTATGATTTTAAAGTGATGGCCTAAACCCAAGGTATTCATTTCCATGGCGTGGTGAACCCTCACACTGTGTACCGATCCATCCTGGCAGTGCTCTGAACCCAGTGTGTCTGGGGAAACCTGCAGGTGAGCTCGTAGGTAGCAGGGGCAGGGCATGGTTGAGTCCTAAGGGGGTCGAATAAGTCTGTAACAGGGGTACAGATATGTGCATACAGAGAAAAGTGGAGGAAATGTAATCACTGTCACACACACACACGCATAGCGAATTCCAAACAAATACCAGGTAAATACACTTACTGCAGAAACAGCATAGTGTCTTGCCAAAAGAAGCGATGTATTTATATCTGGATGTATAGTTACGCCACTGCAATGTACTTATCACCAGCTGGATGTGATAGATAGCCACATAAGTACATCTTGTCTATTAGCTCATACTTATGGTATAAGGCCATATAAACGCAATGTATTTGTAGCTGCGTAAAGTCCCTCCTACTTATCAGCTCATCATCTCACTTCCTGTCTTTGCAGAAAATGTCTTCTCTCTTACGGAATCTTCTTGGCTCATGCTTCTTATGTAGATGAATGATTCTGCCCTTTAGCTTCCCAGATGTGATGTGGGGATAGAGCTTGTCTGAAAATGCTTGGCATAAAACACATCACAGAAAACAAGTCTGGGAGGGTCTTTGTGAAATTATGTTGTGGATTCCCTGGTTATGAGCAAGGGCTGGCAACACCAGTGTCATACTTGTGGAGTCTTCGTTACTACCCTGACAATATAAAACAAAGGAGCAGGGCAGAGCTAACCCAAATCCATCCCATCACCCCCGGTGAGGGAGCGGGGCAGGCTGGGGGCAACCCCAGGCCCAGGGCACCAGGCACCTCTGTGCCTGCAGCTGTGAGACAGCAGTGTTAAAGGGTGGATAACAGTCCATTCTTGCTCTTATTTTGATCTCTCTTTGCTCCTAGCAGTGCCCAGGGCGCTGAAAGGACAGCTTGTCTACACCTGTATGTGCAGATTGTACTGAAGTGGGTTTTGTTTTTCTTTATCACCATGGCAAGTCAAGAAAGTGCTAACACTGAAGGCTGTGTGACAGCAGATCTGATGTGCTCACAATAACCTTTAAGTTTCTGTTTTGAAGCACTTTCTGAGGTTGGGCTGACATTAATATCCCCATTTTGTAGTGGGGAAACTGAGGCACGGGAGCTTGCTGAGGTCTCAGACCAAGTTCAAGAACAGAATTACTATTAAGGTTTCTGAGTCACTATGGTACCAAATAAAGAGCATGCAGAATAGCTGATTCAGATGAACGATGCTTGCCTACTTTATTGATTTACACAATCATCTGTGACCCTGATACTGTAGGACAGATGATGCTATTACTACCTCATAGTAAGGAGATATTACAAAGCCTTTGTCAGCCTCATTTTGGTTTCATCCCTTACTCGGGGGCATCCAAGACAGAAGTAATTAATAATTTGTTCCTCCCAGCAAAATTACCATTAAAATATTTTCATCTTGTTCTTTCCTGTGATGAGTTGTA
Organism: Eurypyga helias; assembly: GCF_000690775.1. NCBI lineage: Eukaryota > Metazoa > Chordata > Aves > Eurypygiformes > Eurypygidae > Eurypyga > Eurypyga helias. The sequence continues at coordinate 61,882 of NW_010252276.1, forward strand.
GATATGCAGCATATTTCTTAGAAAAGCTGTTCTGAAGCATTTTCAGAGAGTTGAATCCCTTCCGCCCCATATTTAACATGCTTTCCTAAAAGAATGAGGCATATGCATTTGCAGGAGCTATCTACCCACAGTCTCTCCATCTCCTTGACCTTTAACAAGGATGAGTCCCTCAGTTGATTCCAACTGTAGCTGACAGAGGGATAGAGATATCAAAGATACTCTGTTCTTGGGAGTTTTGTGAGACTGGCAGGAGGAGGAAGCCCTGGGGGCCACCACTGGAGACTCCAATATGACCTTTCCAAGTGTGGACAGACCTGGGTGGTAGATAGAGGAGCACCCAGAGCATTGCTGGTGTGGAAGTGGATGTGGGCTGTTGCAAAGGGATATCCCAAAATCCAGGCAGACAGAAAACTAACCAGCAGTAGTTCTGCTCTCTTGGATTACTTTGTTCCTTCTCTAAAATCTCCTGTGGCACCTTTCTGGGAATCATGAAATCTAGTTGTCTGAGGCTGGGGGTGGGGAATGACAAACGAACCAGACATGTTAATGAGACTTTGCTATGCCACATTAGAGCAATGGGGGCACAGATCAAAACCCACCTGCATGCTCTGGAGGCTTGGGATTTCTCTTCCCAGTGATGTCATGTCTCTTCCATAATGCGAGTCACTGTGACTCTGCTGGCTTCAACAGAGCCATGGCAGCTTCTCTGGGAGAGGAAACCTTCCATATTCATCCCAGAGAGCTCGTGTGGTGCTGGCTGTTAATTCTCTCACTTGTCCAGGGCTGATTGCAGCTCCTGGGAGTGGGAGAAGTGACATAACATGACACACACCCCAACTACACCAAACCACAGTCCCGAAGGAGATGCTCTGGTGCGCTAACGTCTCTCCCCACCGCACGTTCGTTCAGCACAATGCTTTCCTGTGGGACACAAAGCGGAGCTGACGCTTGGCACACACGGGTTATTCTCTCCTGGATGGAGGTGGACAAATCCTGGTGGGTCACGAAGTGTTTTGGGTTCATTTTAAAATAGGAGGAGCAGCAGGGAAAGTCTCTCAGACTCTGTCCTGGGCTGTTCCCGAGCAGTGTACCACGGCAGCTGTCTTCTACTGAGGAAAGCCCCAGCTGAGCTGGAAAGAGCAGGGTACAGCTGAGACAACCTGTGCTCACAGGGAGATGGGGGGGACCTTGCAGCTCATCCCGGGGTCGCCACAGCACGTGGGTGGTGCGTTACTCGGTGCTGAGAAGCTAATGGTCTTGGAGAGAAGTGGCTGTGTCAGCTGAGCAAAGCTACTGCTCTTAAATGACTGGTAAAGCAGTGAGGTGCTACTTGAATTACACTGACTCAGCCTCCCTATTTTGCCCTCTTTTTTCTTTTTGTTACCCAGTGCACTTCCATGACATGAAACCCCAGTAAGTGACACTCAGCTGCTACCAGCTCTGTTTTAATGTGGACTTTTCTGAGGGAGTGAAAAAAAAGAGCTTCTTCCAAGGTCATTAGCTGACAATTGCAGTCTGTTTGAAAATTGCTTGCACTCTCTGCTAATTGGTCTACCAGACCTGTTCATTTGTTAATTTGATGCCATTAGGTAACTGGCACATCTCTGCTGCACACAGAATAAGGCACGACTGAGGGGATGATGTTTTAGTCTTTTTCTTTGGATTCTTTGAGAGGACCCAGTACAGAGCAAGGCTGCTCTGTGCCTGCCAAGAGGCACCACCCTGGGCTGGGTGTCATCCCTGCTGGGTGGTGGAAAGCCTGGACTCTAGGGTAAAGGGAATAAGCTGAATTAATAAATCACCTTCAGTTGAGTGAATAGCTCAGCCTTAAAGCAATTATTGCATTTACTTAGATTGACCCTAAATTGACAGGTTTTGGATTTACAAAGTGAAAGAAAACAGATGTTTCATGGTTAAATGAATGCTTTATTTGACCAAAAATGAGTCCTAAAAATAAGAGTGAAAGGTTGGACCCACAGAAAAGATACCAATACCTGCCATGACACTCTCTTTGGTTAGGAGACCATAACCTGGCACAGGGACTTGGGTCTCACTCATTGACCCTCCAGGAGGGTGCTTGAACATGGACTACTTTCCATCTCTCCTGCTGTTTGTGTGCTGCACAGACAGAGAGGAGAAGATGCAGGCAGCTTCTGCTCTCAATCTGTTGAGACCAAGTGCAGGAGGAAACACAGTGGGGATACCCTGCTGTGCCCACCCCTGGATATGCCCCATAATTGGATGGTTAGGCTATTTTTGGAGGAGGAAGACCTTGAATTCAACAGAGATGGGATTTGAACCAAGATTAATACATGAGATGCTGCAGCAGAAGAGACGTCAGCTGTGTCTCTCAATCTGTGAAAGGTGCCAAATGCCCTGAAACTATTTATACATTTAAGAGTACTCAGTGAGTGCAATCCAAACTGTTTCAGGTTGGCTGAAACAGGATCTTTTAGCAGCTTCACTGTATGCTTTTAAAAAAAATATCGCTCTTCCCTGCATCAGGTCTGCCTCCTTCAGCCTGTTGCACTGCTGTGCCAAGCAGAAATGCAGCCCATCTGCAAACCGGTGTTACTGGTTGAGGGTATCTCTGTGTTAAGGACTTACTTTTTTTTTTTTGTGAATGGCAACCATAATTTCTTTGGTGTGGAGAAGAAAATAACTAGCTCAGCTGCTGCCACCAGGAAAGGGCTCAGCTTTAGCTCCCTGTGCTGTCCTGAGTGTGTGGGGAACTTGTGTCATGGTCAGAACCAGAGGTCAGCCAGGACTTTGTCCCCCACTGTCCTGCAGCTCTGCTTCACTCTAGTACTGACCCCTTACCTCTGTGCCTTAGAAACAGCCCTTGAACCAAGTACCATGCAGCTCACTCCATGGGGCCATCCACCAGCCCCCTTGTATCCTTCATTCCACAGAGACCAAGAACACCTCAGACTCAAACCTTACTGCCTTAAAAATACCTGCTATTTTCCAAAGAGTGTTCAAACCCTGCAGTTCACCACCACAACACAATGTTGTTGCCCGTGCCCCGTTGCAACGGGAGCAGAGTATGAGATGTAAGGCTGCATCCAGGTGTTGGACTGCAAATCTCTCCTCCTTCATCTCCGTGAAAGGCCTTACTGATGGAATCATGAGCAGAAAATGGTGTCTTGTCAACAAGAGGAATGGTAACAATTTAAAGATCCAACTTTAGAGCAGTTTTTCTGCTTTTAAATTAGGTAGAAAATTTATCCCTGCTGTTACAGATCACTCTCAGTTCCTGGCTCTCGCTGGCTGAACTTTGCTACCTAACACCGGTGCTTTTTTTACCCCATGCACCTAAGAAAACACAATTTTTGTGTGTGATCTAGGTGTTGGGCACAGGGATTGAAGCAGATCCCAGGAGCACCACGCCAGGGTGGGAAGTGGACAGTGGATTCCTTGTGTCAGGGCTAAGCCCAGCTCCATGTTTGGAAAGCTGGGAATGGGGAACGGTCCGAGCTCACCTGGGGAGGACCAGGCTTTGAGTGGGTAACCTGTGTTTTGGTCATGTTGAAGGAAAACAAGTGAAAGCCCTCGTAGTTCTCGCTAGACTGGGGCTTTTGCCAGCCCAGCTATGTTACTTACAAACGGCACCTCATCGTGCCCGACAGTCGCAGCTCGGCTGGAAAAACCTTGTCATCTTGACCTGCCGTCAGGAGCTGGAGGATTTAGCGGGCTCTTCCTTGCTGTGCTTTGAGAATTTCTTAAGAAAACACTTTCCTTCCGTGGGTGATTTCACAAGTTGGGAGAAAACCAGCTGTTGGTGGTTCACAGCTCAGATTTCCCTGAGAAGTGTAAAGTCTCAGCTGGACACCAAGATGATAGATTTTATAGATTTCCCCCCACCCGCACCCCCCTCCCTCCACATCCACCAGGCAGCTAAACCCAACAGTAAGCTACAGTGCGTTTCTCTGTGTTTAACTTCTCCTTGAGATAATCCATTTGCCTCTGTTCTTTGAAAACTTACTGAATAAGCCACTTGTTTCACACTGGTGGGGAAATAACACTTTGGGGGCCCCTTTTGTGCCTGTCTTATGTATAACAGAAGCGTGGAGTTTTATAAAGTCTAATAAATACCCAGCTCTGCCAGATGTTAGCTTTCCTTTTTTTCCTCCTGCTACTAGAAAGGAGGTCAGAATTTGAGTTCCAGACTTTAGCTGACTGCAAATAAAATGGGACTGTGTCGAAGAGACATGTTGTGACAGTGTAAATTATCACATTTTAGATGGTGTTAAATATAGAAATGCTACTTAAGAGGGGATGCGTTTTGTTCTGTGTCTGATATTTGTCTCATCAAGACATGCTTGTGAGATGGTGTCTGTTTATTATCTTCCCAACTCTTTATTATTCTGCTCTGGCTGTGGACAGTGGTAAATGAAGAAGTTATAGCCTTTTCTGGGTTTCACAGTGCTTGAGAGCTGTGAGGGAACAGGTCATGGCATAGCCCGTGGGGGCTGACTCCAAGTTAGCATGTGGTGGAGAAATTCCCACTTGCAAAATCGCCCCCTTCCTCCCTGGGAGGAACCTCTGGGTTAAATGCAGGGGGCAGAGGCAGGTGAAAGATGCCAAAAGGCTATGCTAATACACAGCCCTGTGGCTACGCCAGGGCAGAGGGGCTGGAGGGTCCGCAGGAGGCAGGCGGAGAGGCTGGAGAGACGGACCCAGCAAAGAGATGTGATGAAGCCCAAGTCAGGAAAGCCAGAGTGAGGAAGAAAAACATTTCCATTGGGCTGGAACAGACAAAATTCACATGCGTGGACAGTTTTGAAGTTTGTTCAGTTACTTTGGCTAAGTCTAGCTCATTGATGGCTCTATTTCCTTCTTCCATTGGAAAAGCATGTGCTTGGTCTCATTTATAAAATTTAAAAGTGCCATTTTCTTTATGGTGTGTGCTCTCTGCTGCTGCTCAAGAGTGGTAATTGCATGGAAACTTACATGGCTTATACCTAAAGGAATCTTAATTTTAATACATACGAAATTACACCTATTTAAGCCTCATTTAGTTAGAAGCAATGCAGTTTTCCATCAAACGCCTCTCCAAACAGAAGCTGGTTTTGCACTTAAAGTGGATTCTTGTAACTTTATCTTCCCCACCTTGGTCTCAGCTCCATTAAACTTAATCACCATCATATACTATTACCCGTTCAGTTAATGAAAAATAGTTTTCTCTAAAGGTAAAGCCTTGTAATTAAGGGCTCTGTATAGCCACAATAGCTTTTGTGCCTTCAACCTTTTTTCATTTTTAATATGGGTTCATTCTGTGCAGAGCGAAAGGCCAGAAATGCTTATGAAACAAAATAATTCTACTCAGACAATGAGAAAAATAATCATGTAGGATTACAAGGCCACAGATAAAATTTTGCAACAGGTTCTTGTCCCTGCCATGGATCATCAGACAGATCTGATAAAACTCCTAAGTATGCCAGTGTTGCCCAATAAGTTAATAGCAGTGTTTCTTTTATTTAGAATGATACCAGGCTGCTGCAAAAGCAGCAATGAGACTTGTGCACAATGGGGCATGTAGTCCAGGCAGGGAGCCCAGCCCGTGGAGGAGAACAGGTCCATCCCTCCATCCACAGCAGCTGGGACCTTGACAGCAGTTCCAAGCGGTGATGGTTCAGGCCCAGATGAGCTCAAGTGAAATAAGTTGTTTGAATATTTGTGATATCAACTTGTTTTGTCAAAATCACTATTTTTTTTGCCTATGCACTGAATTAATTTTGTATTCTCTTCCACGTCCCCTGAATTTAAAAAAAGTCCTGCATGGAAAATTCCTGATCTATGCTAGTAAAAATATGTTCTTGTGCATGTTCTTATGATGCTCATCCAGCTATATAAATATAGATGATTTGTAGCTCTACACAAATAAAGCGGGAATTTCAAAAGAGTCTAACTACTCCCAGCCTAACTACTTGGAGTAAAAGCAGGGAGACTTTATAATTAAATTCACTGGGAGCTGTGCTAGTCCCCTGCTGAGTGCTTTTGAACATTCCTCTCCTTAAACTCTACTGGGAGAGAAATATACTGTACTTATAGCCATCTTGTTTCAATATAAACTTGTCAAACTGTAAATCACAGACACAGAGATGGGCTCAAGCTGAAAAATTCAAATCCAGATTTCCCATGTTCTCTATTTCAGATTAGGTCCGCTGTGGGCTTCAGGTCTGAGGATCTGGGACTGGTTTCTCATTTAGGTCCAGCTTCCTTCGTCGCATTCGGAGAGGGTTGGCTCTCAGACGCCAAGTCCCACCGAGTTCCAGTTATATTGCATGTGCTGAATTAGCTCCAGATTTCTCTCCGCTCCAAGGTGCTTTCCCAGAGCGAAATGCCCTTTGTGCTTCAGCGCTGACGTCCCTATCCCTTATGTCCCTTTCTTCCATTCATTCTGCAATGGGAGCAACGTGTACCTGTCTTTGGCTTCACGTTCCAGTTCTGCACGTCCACACCTGTGTCTTCCCTTCCATGCCCTGTGCAGAAAAAAGCCTGATAACATGACAACAACAACAAAAATAGCATTGTTACTAGAGTCAGACAGGTTTCTTGCTGGGAACTGATCAGTCTGGGAAATGGGCCATGTGCTGCGGGACAGGGCACTTCTCCGGCTCCTCCGATGGGAGTTGGGGGTTGGGAAAAACACAAAGCAAAACCGAATGAACTTTGGCTAATTTGGGAAATGACAACAGCGACTGGTGTGTTGACAATCCCAAGCTTGTTTAAGCAGTAGATTCGAGAGAGAAAGGCAGGGGGGGAGGAAGAAAATGTTTCCATAACGACTGACATGTGAATGCTGTTAACGTTCCCGCGAGGTGCCGGCGTGTGTTCACGGCACACGCATCTCCTAAAAAGGTGTGTGTGCTCTGCAGATGTTTTCTCAGAGCGGGAGATGTCCTAATAAGCAGGTACATTGTTCCATGTGTTTAATCATGAATGGCAGTGAATGGCTGCTTCAATTCTCCTGACCCTTTTTTCTTCCCTCTTGACCTTTTCCTTTCCTAGACTGTCACAAATGAAGAATGATTATTAACAGAAATAAAAAAAACTAAAGGGGGAAAAAAGAAAGTAAGAAGATTATGCTTGAGGGAAAGGGGGACTTGGGAGCATAAAGCAGAGTGGAAGTGTGTTATGTAGCATTTGTTTTCTCTGCTGCCATTTTATTGCTTTTCTGGGAGCCCTGCCAGAAAAATGGCGAGTAGCACTTTAATTAAAGAAGGCTCTGTGTGCACTCCAGCTGTTCCTCATGTGACCGGCCTGTCTATGGGTAAAGCAAGGGATGCTCCCGCCAGCCCGCCCTGATCAATGCTAACCTAATTCCCGACCACACACTGTCAAGCATTCGTGCAAACCTGCAGCATTTAGGGCACTGTCTGTGAGCCAGACGCTCGGCACCCCGTCCAGTTCCTGGTATCCTCACGTATCTGAAGGCAGAATCTGGCACTGGGATTGATGGGGGTGCACGAGTGCGTGAAGGGAGGTGAGGCTTCACTTAAAACATTTTTGCTGCCGGCGGCAATACCATAAACGGACCGTGCTGCCTGGAAGGAAGGGCGTTTTGGGGTTGATGGTGGAAGATTGGGTCCCCAATGAAATTTCTGGGAAAGCAGAAATTGGCTGTGAATGACTAATTTTTCAGCAGTAATCTAGAGCTGAGATGCCCTAGGCTCTGGGAAGACCAGTTCATTGTTTGCTTGTTTTGTTTTGAGTTTGCTTGTTCGTTGTTGTTTGTTTGTTTGTTTTCCCTGGCTTTGGAGAAAATCAAATTCAGCTGGAAAAGAAGAGGCCAGCTATGCCAATGCACCTAAAATGAAAATCCAGCTGCATGTTTGGAAGGTGCAGTATGAATTCAACAGCAACGTTAAGAAAATACCAATAAAGCAAAGCTCTGTAATAGGATGGGAAGTTTTCTGATGACCCTAGGAGAAAACTGATGTAAGGTCTTATAGCTTATACATATTGAATTTATGTTTCTTGTGAAACTGTCCTCTGAACCTAGTTTCTTGTGGAAGAAAATGTTTGCTGAGCTGATGTAGGCTATATAGTCACTTAAGGCAATATGTTGGGCTGGATTCTTGTTTATGCTACAAGCATACAGCTGTCTGCCAGTGTGAAGAGCATGAAGATGAATGTGATGTTGTTTGTGCCCACTCTAAGGCCATTCTCCAGTGCCAGACAGGCATAAAGGAGCCTCTCTGTAAGCGAGTGTGTAATAAAACCCTGTGTAATAAAACCCTGTGCTTTTGTTGCAGCAGCTCCGTGGCATTATTGCTGTTGTGAATGTCACTTCTGACGTACTACTTCTGGTGCGACATGAAACATCCAAGTGTAACTTAATGTGTCCCACAGCTGAAGCATTTTATTGTACTTTCACACACCTCACCTAGCAGTGAGTAACATGAAGCTGCTTCCTCCCATAGTGCTACGGAGTCGAGCCTCCTGTATTGACCTGCGTGAGACCTTTTTTGGGAGGTTTCCAATCCTTCTCTTTTCATAGCCTGTGAATCGTTCCTTCTGTATTTGTCTATCTCTCCGCACACCTAGGTCCGTTCACACGGTTTACGGCAGTGGGGTTGAATTAATACAATACATCGAGGACATTCAAGGCTGTTGTATTTCTGAAAGTCAACTTACAGTAGTGGAGACAGGCTGGATTTCCTCCCCTTTCCAGCAAAAAGGAGAAATGGAGGCAAAACCTGATAAATGGGAGATGTTATCTGGATGTGACAGAAGCGCAGAGGTTTGATTGGAGCCTTGGTGTGCCGGTGGGAGGTTAGATCTCTACCTTGCATGCTTTGTCCAGCCTTAATGTGTTTGCAGAAAGCCTCACAGTAGCTAAACAACTGTTGATGCATCTTGGTAAGATTTGAAAAAGGGTCAGCTCAGTCCTTTCTGGTGGAGAAGATGTGTTGCCAGCTGCGGAGATTTTCTGAGCAGTAGCTGGAGGCTCTGGAGCATTTTGTGAGAGGTTTCCCTTGTGTGTTTACAGTTTACTTTGAAACCCAAGTGATACTCTGGGCCCACTCTTCACACACCCATGAAACTGTCATTGTCAGATTTTGGGTTCCATCAAATATAGCAGTGTGTTTTCCTCAGATATGGAAATACGTGTGTGTGCTGCATGCATGCAGACCCTGCTGTTAGTGGCCAGGAGTCCAGCCATGGTCACCTCTGCTTGTGAGCTGTCTGCATGCTCTCCTCTTGGCTGGAATTACGAGGAGTGCAGGGCTTTTTTCTTTTACACCCAAATGACGATCTTGTTTCAGTGACACCATCCATTCATTTGCACCTCAGCTCATTTTTCTGAAGTGATTTATGTTTTCTGCAATTCAGTTTCTCTTTGGGTGATGACATTACAGGGGTCTCTCCTTTCTCTGGTGCTGCCTTACAGCTGAATACCAGATTGTTTCCTCCATCCATACAAGTTTCTTTTAGAAGAAAACTCATAAAATATTTTCCTTTCCCTAGACTTTATTTTTTGGCTTGCTAGGCAGTTTACCTTCTCTTCACATACATCTGAGTGAACTTTGTTTGTCCTGGCTGCTTTGAAGTACAGGCTCAGAAGCAGCAGCAACTTCATGAGCTAAAAATGATCTGGGCAGAGTTGTGCTTATACAGGAGGCCCGTGCTGTTCTGTGCATCAGGTGCTGGGGGATAGTACGACAAAAACTATCTCCTTGTACAATGACACGGGTACCTTATTAGCAGAATTATTTCCATTATGTACCTGCAAATGCCATTCATACTGCTCTGGTTTACTTCTGATGTGTCCCAAAATTTTTTTTTCACCTTCTGGAACTTGGATCTCTCTCTCCTAGTTACAGGCAAGCAGGCTTCCATGTCTTTTGGTAATCTTTATTAATTATTTATTTTTGGTACAAGCATTTGTTGATTTGCTGGAGCCAGTGTTTGCCAGTATGCTGGCCACCCTAAGGGTGCAGCTTTTACTGTCATTCTGTTGTGGTCTAGCAGGAGTCCTTATCCTTCAGGCATACCAGGCTTTGAACTAGGGTTGTGTTATCTTTGTAATTGCTGTTGGCAGGAGATCTGCCTCTGGTGTCTGACTGCCTCTTGGGTGAGGCTGTCTCTCAATAATCTTCCTTTGACTCCCTGACATCTAGACAGGAGCAGCTGAAGGTTTTTCTTGGTCCAAGCCCTGCTCCTCTTCCCACCCTTGTGGGCTTTGCCCACTGCTCTGCAGTTATTGACAGCTCCAACTCCGCTCTGTCCTGAGCTGTACCTAATTCGTGTGATGTGCTGTTTCCACAATAAATTGGGTTGCAACCTTTTGCCATTTCTTCACGGAGCATTTGATGACCAGATGCAGATGTGCCCCTCTAGGCACAGCAGTCTTTGGCCTGTGGCGTTTGTTATAGCTGGCTGCTTGGCTAGGAACTCTTAACTCTTTTTTGTTAATCATCTGCTGGGCTAAGGGAAACTACCCTGCATAGCAAACACAAACTTGGTTTTTGGACTTGTAAATCAATTTTCCATGCCTGGATGTTTTTCTGGTGGAAACATGGGTGTTGTAGGAAGTTGGATAAATAGGTTTCATTCCAACACAAGGTCAGGATGTGGCCAAGGTACATACCCAGCCTGGCAGCTCCAGCGCTCCTTGTCCTGCTCAAACATAACTATGGTTTCTCCACTTTGTGTCTCTCCAGGTCGATTGCGGCCATTGTGTTTCATATGCCTTGTGAAGAATGACAGCACAAAAGGGTCCAGACCTATAAACCTGGGTTAGTTTAGTATTGACAAACCTAGAAATGCTGCAGTCCAAGATGATGTTCCAACAGTGCAGATAGATGTGGAGCTGAAACAGTCTCTGTCCTTGGCAAAGATCCCAAGGGAAAGACTAGCAAGAGAATAATTGGTCTACAGTGTAGTCCGACATCTTGGAGACATTGGGCTGGGACACAAAGGAGAGCTCAGGAGTGGGTAAGGGTGTGCTACATGTCGAACTACACATCGTGGTCAGAGGGAGAGGGACAGTCTTTGGGATGGACAGAGGGAGGGAAGAAGGGCTGGGGGGGAAGGTGTTGGTCAAACAAAAAGGAGGAGGAGGTGTCCCAAATTCAATTCCACTTGTCTGGCTGATGCCATTTAAAGCCCTTCCAGACAGGATCATGGCTGTAGCTAGCAGAGAGCAAGTCTGCATCAGGCGGATGGAGCTCGTCCAGGTGCCTCTTAGCAGGCTGACGTGGCTGTTCAGCACATAGCTGCACAGCGACACTGGCCTGGTCCTGGAAGCAGGGTATCTGGGTCACGCCAAGGGCCAGGACATGGTCAGCAGGGAAAAAGTTCTGCGTGGTGCAGGTCTGTGCTGCTGTGCCTGCTAGTTTGTTCCCATGAGGAACAGGGATCTTGGCCTGGGGCTGCACTCCACGACACAGCATAGCCCTGACACCCCCCCTGCTGATCCTCCAGACGAGCTCCTCCATCGTGGGTCTGCAGAGACCAAACTGGCAATGTGCGATGAGTATATGGAGCAGGAACCAGCTGGGCTGACCATGTAAAACAGAGTGAGCAGCTACCTCTGGTCTTCCTGGGTCCAAAATGAGACACAGCCACTGGCCAACCATGGCCTTGGCAAAATCAAAATCGATCTAGTGCCAGCACTAAACAAGATCAGTTTAGAGCTTGGTCTTTGCCGAATTCTGTGTGCGCTGGAACATGCCTGATGTTATAGTGTATTGTAAATAGTAGTAGCACTGTTTTGGACACAGCCTAAAGTAACTACCAAATGGCTTCCCACTCAGGAACGGCGATGCTGCAAGCATGGTGAAGTGGCTCATAAAACCCCACACCTTCAAAGTCCACAAAACATTACTTTAGCAGAAGGACAATAATACCTTTCTAAAGCAGGACAAGGCTGCTGGCTTGTCTATGTATTGGGTACTTGGGAAGAGCTAATTGGATAGAGGATCTTTGCCAGCCCATCAGAGCTTTGAGAGCAGTGCAGGTGGGTATCACCACGGTTTCTGATGTGGTACCAAGGTGATGCTGGTGGACTCGGGGAAGCTGCGCTGGCACAAGAGCAATGGGGAACAGCGGTGTGTTCGGGCTGAAGTGCTTCAAGGAGTGAATGGAGATGACAAAATACGAGGTCCCTTAAAGCTTTTTAAAAAACTGAGTTAAATCCACTAGTCTGCACAGATCATATGTTATTACTATTATCAGTTGTTTTTCCTAACACAGCCAGGACTTGGCAGTGCCAGATGCTTTACTAACAAAGAGCAAAACCCAGGCCATGCCCTACAGAGTTTGCAGTCTAAATATAGGATTAGCAACAGCCAGTGGGCACAGAGATGAGGCAGCACAAGGAAGGGGTGCTGTGATGCCAGCCCAAGGTGGTGGCACCTTAGCAGAAGCTTATGAAGGATCCAGGTTTTTGGAGGTGGTGTGGCAAAGGGGAATCTGAAGGATCAGCTCAGTTTGCAGATGAGAAAAATGTGGGAAGCTGCAGGGTGCCTGTCTGAAAGCGTGGCTGTGGAAAATTGTATTGCAGGCTGAGTTCTTAGAGGTGGCTTCTTGGCCCAGAGGTAATAGAGAGTGGGTGGAAAAGAAAATGAAGAAGTGGTTTCTGTAGGAATCAGTGCTCAGGGTGGGGTGGGGGGATTCTGGGGAGTGACCAAATTGCAAGCAGTAGGTCTCTTCAGCAGCACTGAGAGTAGCTCTGAAGGGGTGAGGGTTGTATTTGTGAGTGCAGAAAAGATGATGCTGCAGTAACCAAGGAGCTAAGAACTGACTAGGCTTTTGGCTGTGCAGAATGACAGAAGAAGACATGTCTGAGTGGTGGTATTTGGACTAAAACTGGAAGGTTTACTTTGGAGTTACTGGTCTGGGGGAAAACTATAGCTGGAAATGGCCCCTGGAAGGGCCATCTTGCCAGACTCTGGCATGGAAAGAAGAGGGAGGCAAGAGTCTGTCTCAGGGACTTGGTCTAAGCTCACAGTTGAGGGACAGTGTGAGGCTTCGTTTAAGCAGGTCTGGAGTCAGGATTGAATCAAAAGCTGCTCATGTGGAAGGGATGACTGAGCTTGTGTCTGGGATGGGAGTGGTCTTGGAGGCAATGGGAGAAGACTGCATCAAGAACAGAACTCAGCAGGGTCCTCTCATCAGGGAACAAGGGAGGTGAGGAGGATACTCAGAGATTATGAGGGAGGTATGAGTAGAAACAGCAGAGTATTGTGGAAGCCAAAGGAAAATAAATCCTCGGGAAGGTGAGAATGTGGGGAGTGCAAGGAGGCTGGAGGTAGAACACTATCTGGGATCATGAAGACAGTTGTCTGGAAACCAGGGAGTCTGTTTGGCCAGAAATTTTGGGTTCTGTATGTCTGCTTTTGATCTCACTGTGAACTTAAGTAAAATATTTCCAGTTTTCTGGCAAAGTGGATGTCCCTAGACCATGCAGCTGCTTGGTGAAAACAGCTTTGTTATCAGGATGGTGGCCAACATTGCAATGATGTTATACAGCTGTTTGGGGCCCTGTGGTCTTACTTGAATTCATCACCTGCCTTTGAACTGGCCCCAGTTCTCGATGCTGACCCACTGGAAACCTTTGCCTTGCACTGAGCTAATGTTTATCAGACTTGAGAGGATTTGAATAAAAAAATTCCTATTCCAGAGGACTTGAGTGTTTTGACAAAACTTTGGTCTCATCCTGAAATCTCCAAGAAGCTCCTGCCATTGATGACTTTGCCATCAATGATCTGAGCTGAGCACAAGGAGTGGATGCAGTATTTCTTTAGTTGGTGCCAGGCTATTGTGGTGGCTGATGCAATGTTTTGGCAGCTAAGCCATAGCGATGAAGATTTGCGTTGTAGGACACAGTTCCAAAAGGAGCTTTAAGGCCTTAATCTTTCCTTTTTTTTTTTAAAAAAAAAAAAGCCTTACTGAATTGGCAAACAGCCAAATCATAGTACATAACCTCTGAGCACTCCAGGAGTTTTTTCATAACAGCTGGATGAGGAATGAGTTGATAAAGACAGAGCAGGGGGGGTTCAAAGTGCAGCCTTTCTGATGATTTTTCACCACCCTGCATTGTCCCTGCGCTCCCTTGGCAAGAAACCCAAACCGTACAGCACCCCCGCTCCCTGGCCACCTCCGTGGCAGAGCTGTCAGTCTGCATGTGCCGGGGTGCGAGGGAGAGATATTTACACTTTCATCCAGTGGGAAAGCCAGGAGCGTGAGCACAGGCACTTCAGACTGTAATCTGATAACAGGTTTGCCCCCATCACTCACTTTGCTACTAATAAAGCAAGGGAGGGAAATTCCTCAGGCACGTGGGATCTCTCAGCTGTGGAAGAAAACATAGTCCTGGTCTTCCCCACTTCCTTGCCCAAGTCAGGGGCTGAATCACTGCACCGCTGCTCCTAATGCAGACTAATGCCATGAAGCTAACATAGAAAACAGAGAGGATATACTGAATACATCGAATCCAGATTTCCCAGGGAGGCTAAAAAGAGAGGGCTGCCAAGTTCCACACACACACTCCATTAGCACTGCCCAGTGTACCTCCATGGCCTGGGACAGGAAGGGCAACAGGGAGCAAAAATCCCCGTCCCCAGCAGATACGTGTCTCCCCAGCAGCAGGTAAATAACCTCCCAAATGCAATGTACGCAGGCCATAGCATGTGAGTTTATTAACCTCCTACTTTTCTGGGAGTCAAGAAGCTTCTTTCCATGCTTTTCGGATTTGGCTTTGGTAAGATGGGTAGTGCTGCAGCGGCCCTACAGAGAGGTGAGCTGCATGATGGGGTGGGATGACGTGATTGTGTGGTACCTTCTCCTCACTAAACCCACTGGCAGGTGAATTTCCCAAACCAGTGAATTCATGTGAGCACCCATCCTTGTAGGTGGCACAATTGTTTTTTGTTCCAGCGAAGGCCCCAGGTGAGGTCAGGTCCAGCTCCCAGCAGGGCACTGTGCACAAACAGCCCTGCCACATCATGCTGGGTTGGTTGGAGGAGGCTGGAAATAGTTGTGACTTCACAAGTTGTTTGGTACACCAGTGCTGGAGCCATGGCAGGATGCAGTTATCCCCAGGCAGCTCCACATCCTCATTTCACCCACGCTGCCTCCTGTGCTTGACTTTGACAGATGCAGATGTTCCAGTTCAGTTCCAAGTTTGCCATCCAAAAGCTTTGAGATTTTCTTTCTCCTCTGAGGTCAGTAGACATGGATGACAGTTGAAGGCTATCCTCTTGCTGGCCATTTAGGTCATGTGAAGTTATTCCAGAGGATCTCTCCTTGCTGTAAAAATATTCTCATGATTTCCCCTTGTTACTTCTAGGTTTTTGGTCTCATTGAAACACTCAAAGGACTACTTTTGTGGGCTGGGGAGATGTTGGTGTGCTGCTGAGGTGAAACAAAACATGTGGTCTGACATGGAGAAAGAGAGAGAGAGAGATCCGTCTTGGTGAGCTCTGCTTTCCCATGTCCTTGAGGGTTCATGGAACTCCCCAGATTAGCCCGTCTGGGTGCAGCGGCTATGCTGGGAGGGGGAGATAACCCTCTGTAAGACTTCTGGCTGCAACAGCCCAAGGAAAAGTTCTGCATAAATATGCGTGTCTGTACCTGCATCCACTTTAATCATCTTTTAAATGTGCATCTCCCCTCTTTCCCAGCAAAATACTGCAAAAGAATGAAGGGGTGCGGCCAATTCCCTTTTTGTTTCTGTAAAGCCTGCTCATATCCTCTCTCCTGCCGAAGAAACTATTGCAGAAGAAACTTTCCTTCTCTTCTCTCTTTTTCACTTTGTAATGAGAAGAACAATCCTTCATTGTTAGATTTTAGAATAATCCTCTTCTGTCAGAGTCCAACTCCATCTAGCAGTACTGGCTGGACTTGCCCAGAAAACTGTGTTAGGGGGGTGATATGTGTCCGACTGCCTGTTGCTTTTCCTCTTAGTTTCCCAGGAACTGCTGTAAAGCCGTTCCCTACTGCTGTGGTCAGTAGGGTAATGTAAACGGAGGGTCTGGCTCCAAGGACATTGAATGGTGTGCAGAGGATTTTGGACAAAGACTTAAAGGAAAAGGCTCAGGAGGGATTTTTAGGGAACAGTCTGCTGCCAAGGCGAGCGGCAGCAGCCCGAAGCCGGGGCTGTCCCCCAGCCCTTTGTTCCTGTGGGTGGTCGGCTTCCTTTGCACAGCACAAAGAGGCTTTGGGAGCCGGCCCAAAACCGAGGAGTGGCAAAATGCAGTTAGTTCCTCTGCTTTTGTAAAACGCATGTCTGGCTCCCAAGGGAAGTTTCCGTATCCTGCTGCCTTCTGTTAGCTGGGCCTCAGCTGAGACCCCCTGTGCTCCCGAGTCCTCAGGCTGCGACCGAGTCTGGGAGCCTTGCTCCTTCCTTTGTACATGGGTGGAGAAGACAACGGTCAAGTGTTTTCAGCTTTTCTGACTGATTGATGCTCATTACAAAGTTGGCTGCCAGGGCCAGTTTCCTGACGTGGGTTGGGTGTCCTGAGGACATTTGCTTTGCTTCTGCCGGGGCTGAGCTTGTTCTGGAGACAGAGGGCCTGGTCAGAAACTTGGGGAAAATGCTGAAAAGATGGCTATGGGCTTGAGAGTGCCCTCCAAGAAAGACCCAGCCCTGGGCAGGGCATGTGTGAGCTGCCTTGCTCAGAAAGCAAATGTAGTGTGGGGAAACCACCAATTCCTGAAGACATCAGAGACAATTGCCTTCCTTGTTGCACTCTGGCTTGAATAAATTGTGAAGGTTGTCAATAAATAACCTTTTTATCAGGAGGGATGGGTTCTTTGGTCCAGATCCCTTTTTTGTGGTTAATCTTGTGGTGAAGAGGGACTTCTGCCAACACACAGCACACAGTACTGGGACAAACTATAACACAGGCTTTATAAAAGGGAGCTAAAGGAAAACACTTGAGACACATGAGATCAAATGACAGTGTTTGTGGGAATAACACTCGTGGAGAAACTTCGGACTGATTGGTGCAATTAGCTGATATCAAGATGGTGTTTAAGCTGTAAAAAGCATCCATAATGGTGCAGTAGGCAGAGGATTGAGAATGGAAGCAGGCTGTCATTAAACCAAAGATGCAGTTACAGGAAGTGTTCTGAGTTTATACAGTGTGACCATCTGGAGAAAAAAAGTTTCCTACTTGGAGAAAATTTGAGGCTTTTGTTAATTTTCTGATAAGACAGGGCTTGTGGCATGAGTTCATGTACTGGAGCACTATAGCCTAAGGGCTGTGTCTTCTGCAAACACACCTTTCAGGCCTTGCAGGCAAGGCTTGTGTCCATTAGGCTGAAGCAGCTGCAGGCAGTTATCTTACTGGATCAGCCAAAGATAGCACAAGCATACTTAATCTTGCATGCGTGCATAATATGAAAATAGGAATAAGTGAAAATCTGCCATTTGTTTGACAAGAGCATCATCCAGTCTGGGGAGCACTCTGCTCAACAGCCATGTTTCCTGCAGAAGAAGAGCCAGTGCACGCACAGCAACTCTGAAATGCGTTATGTGCTTGATATGAAAAGCATGTGAGACTTTTTTCCATTTTCTGGGGGGAATTAATATAATAGAGCTGTCACCTTTCATCAGTCAAATTTGGTGGCAGCTAAGCTCAGGGGTGGTAGCGGAGAGGAGGGTGTGCAAAAGGTGTGGGAGAGAGCTGGAATTTGCATCCTGGAGAGGAAGGGATTTTTCTGTGCATCCTGAGGAGATGTGAAGGGCTGTTCTTTGGGGTTTGCTTCTGTCACAGAACCTGACAGATCTCGGACTGGGCTGAGCCTGCTGGGATGGGCACAGAAAGCATCTGGGTGTGAAACAGAAGTTGCTGCCAAAGGAAAGCAAACCTTTTTTTTTTTTTTTTGAGAGAGACTGTCAGGGTTATTTAGAGGTAAGTTTAAAACTTGCTGCTGTTTTTCCTGTGAGGAGGAATACCTCTGTCTGAACTCTTCCCGGAGGATAGGCTACGCTGCCAAGTAGAAGGGAAACATCCCTGCCTGAGCTCGCATCTGAGTATGTCAGCTCCACTGTGCTTTGCACAAAGTTCAGCGATCTGAGGGGCACTCGTGCAGAATTCAGTATCCTACATATTTAATGTCCTGTATAAAGTTTTACAACTTATATATTCAGAATTTTGTATTAAATACGTATATGTAGAGTGTCTAGCACACTAACATTTGCTCTTAGATGCTGCAGAGTCATAATTTTGCTAGAAACTGTATGCCCCTGTTCCTGCTAGCCCAAGTCTTGACTTTACCAGTATACAAGCACCTCCTGGGTGTCATGGATACCATGAGGTCTCCCAAGGGGCCACACAGGTGAAAATAAGACTCTCAGACCCTCACCAGAGATTACATGTGCCTGTCCATGGCACTACCTGGCAGTCCCAACGGAACATTTGGAGGGGTCGTGCAGGGGATTTTGGACTTTGTCCCTGCCCTACTTGCCCCTGTGGAGCTCATAACATTGAACCTTCTGCTCTGAGATATGTTTCTCTTGGGTAAGTTTTATATTGGCTCTGTCTTGGCATCTCCTGGGGTGGAACTGCCACAGCTTGCCACAGACAAATACCTGTGGTGGTCCTAATCGCTGCCCCAAGGCTCTCGGCTGTGCTTGGCAATGTGGAAACTGCCTACAGCTCTCAGGGTCTGTCAAACACCTTTTTGTCCCTTTACAAGAGCCTCTCTTACCCATGCAGCAACAGAGCTGAGCGACCTCAGAAGAGCTGCGACTGATTGGAATTAATAAGCAGGTGGAGAGAGCAAGTATGCTGTTTTCTTCCTAAATTTTCCTGGGAGTTACCTGAACCACTGGGACATTCCTCCAGTGAATGATATAATTAACAAGAGGTGAGCTCAGCTCTCGTTATCAGTGTGTGCCTTGAGAAGAAAGAGCTGTGAACAATCTTGTTAAAGCTGCACAACTGCAGACAGGGCTTAATGCACAGAACTGGGTCTGTCCACCTGTAGGTGCCACAAGTTTCTGTTATCTCTGGGACACCTCCTGAGGTCCTTGGGTTTTCTTTTCTTGAGTGTTTTCCATAGGACGTTATACAGGGAGAATCAGATTAAAAGTAGGGTGCAGACCTGGGGATCTGTTTTCTCTCTCCCAAACACAGTGAGTGTTATGATGTGATGGGGAAAGGGTCTCTGTATCAGCTTTAGGTAGGTTAACTGGTTTCACCCCGTGTGTGGGGCTGAACAAGGGAGAAAGGTGTGAGATAAAGGTTTGGTGTGGGGGTGGCTGGATGACATGGTCTCAGTCCAGGTAGGAAACCTGAAGATACTGACCTGTCTTTGCCTTTCTCACCTTTCCCCCTCTTGCTTCACTTAACTCTAACATCTTAAACACTTCATGTTGCCTGGGGCACAGGCTGGTTTTATATGTTATGTGCATATGCACACTGCAAAGTGCACAGAAGGGTTCTGGTGCCGACTGAAGCGCTTGGGTGCCCAGGATGGCTGGCTGAGATGTCCACACACCGAAGGATGACTGTCATGGTGTCAGGAATGATTTGTCTCAGACACAAAATTCTGCCTGTTTTTCGTTGTTGAATCCCTTGGCCCTGCATTTTTGGCTGTTCATTTGCTTGGACAATAAGAAAATGAGAAGAGGCTCCCATTCCCCTCTCCTGCAGTAAGGCATTGACTGCAAAGAGGTGAGCACTGCAATAACCTACCTTCCTGCATCTAAACCCACCAAATTTGACTATGTGCTTGGCACTCGCACAATGAGCCAGAAAATAACATGGTTTGGAAGCTGCTTGTTTGAACAAAACCACTTGAGCAAAACCCTTGAGCAAGGGGCAGCCCCTGGGTCTGAGACTGCAGCTGGGAATTCTTATGGAAAATCTGCTTTAGTTGAAAACATGAAATATAGAGGATCTTTTTATTTGAAGCATATCACCATCCCATCCTTCTACCCGCTGCAATCTTCAGCTGAGATAAGCGATGTCTCTGGAGTATATTGTGTTCAGAGTGACCTTCAGTAAGCTCACGTTGTGACCTTAGCGCCGTGTCTGAAACGGATCTCTGTGCCTGCCAATATAACCAGGAGTCTGTTGTGCAGAGCAGAAGGTACTGCTTCTTGGTGGACCGGGCAATTGGCTTGAAACCTCCTGTTCAGTTTGAGTTTCAGTCTGGCACGGACTGTGTTTTTTGCCAGGTTTCTAAATGGATAATGCGCTTCAGTTTCTTATTTTGTCTGGTAGGCATCTTTATACAGTGTACATGTGTGAAGACTGGCTTTCCTATAGATTGGCCTTATCCTGCCATCTCATCCAGTCTTCTGCAGACAGCTAATGTACATAAAAGGGATTTTGTATTATGTATTTGCATAAATAAAGGAAAGACAGCACTACTGGTAGGTAGTACCTGGCTGGCATTTACATCTGTCAAACCTAAATGAGAGCAGGGTGTTTATGAAGTGGAATGATTTAACATGTCAGTCTTCTCTCAGCTGTCATCTATTTCAGGAATTTAAAATCTTTCTAAATTAAGCTTATTTCTCCTTCTTGCCTGGCTCCAGAGTGGGAAAAACTTTCCTGGAATAAACAAATAATTTACTTTAGCTAAATCATACTGGTGGTAGGGAAGGAAAGGCAAAGGCAGAACAGGGTAACTGTTTTAACTCAGTAAAATATTGACAGAGACAAGTGGAAGAGGGAATAAAAGAGGGGGAGAACATGTGATTATCCAGCATCTCAAATGTGCAGTGTAAACAAAACTTGTGCGGTGAGGGATGGCTAGCGATCGGCTTGGCGTGTCAGGACGGAGAGCAATTGCTCAGGCTGCTGGGAAGCCTCATTGCTCAGGTGATGGAGCGAGTGTTCTCTATTTATTCAACAGCCTTGCTGTGAGCCAGGGAATTGGGTCCTAGTGTCAGGCAGGCTTGGTGGGAGGCTGGCAAGTCCTCTCCACATCCTGAAAGTGACAGTTTCTTCCAACAGCTGATGCCTCATGGTGGAAGCCAGGCTAGTGCTGCTGTTACAGGCCCGCTTTTTTGGTAACGCTGCTCTTACACATGGTTTCTTTATCAGGTGCTGCTCAGGAGGGAATTGCAACTCCCAGCCAGTTAGAAGGATTGCCTCATAACTATTTCAGAATTTTTTCCTTGTACATCTATCTCTAATCAGTTCCCACTACTCTCCACTTGTTTTCTCCTTGTCTTCCCTTCGCCGCTGTGTCCTGCTTTTCCTTCCTGTCTCACCTGACTGGTGCTGGCACAGGCTCTTTCTCCAGGGAAGCTGGATGCACCTGGTAAGATAAATCCTACTGCTAAAAGCTGTGGACAGTGAACATTAGGCAGCAATTAGTGTGACCTGAGCTCTTTGCTGTGGCGCAATACCAGGAAACCAGATAGCATGCAATTCCCTTGGTGGATTTACCGCAGTCACTTGGTGTGGGCAAAACCAGGATGAGAGCAAGCTGTTGGTGACTAATTGTACTTCCTCAAGGCCTGGACTTTTCTTGGGGGTCTTTCTCAATGCTAGGCTTCTCCAAGGAACTCCCGATAGTTTCTTGCCAGCTCAGCTGTCTGGCTTCTTGTCATGCTTATTCATGCTGAGCCATGAATCCCAGATGGTGTTTAAGCACCCCAGGCACCCAGCAAGGTGCCGGCTGGTTTCACCCAAATTCAGACGACCTTGATTCATACTTGCAGATTGTGATGTGCTTTTCCGAGGTGTAGGCCTCTGAAGCACTAGCAACAATGGATTTTAAACTTACTTTAAGGAGCAGGTGAGAGAGAAACTGTGCCAGTTTCAATCTGAAGTAGCTACAGAGTCATTGCTGTGTGCCAGGCTAGCAGCTGGAGAATGCTGGGGAGCATGTTGTGCTTTGATGTTTCCAAAACGTGGTCCTGGGGGATTTCAGTGTAACCAAAAATGTTTGAAGTGCTGGCCTCTTGCCACGGTTCTGGACGAAGAATGTTTCTGAAAACCTTTCTGCGTGGAACTGGAATGTGTTTTCCCATGCAGCCCCAGACAGGACTGAGATGGATGTACTGTGGAATTGTCTTATGGCACCTCTAATTCATAACCCCAGGGCAACAATACAATGCTAAGGACCACATTTTTGGGACTTTAACTGAAGATCTCATTTTTATTATCTTGAAGAAAAGGAATATCCACTAGTTCACATTGCTGAAGCGCAGTGTGAGCGCTTCAGATTCAGATCCCTGAGTTTTTATAAAGTGGAAGAGAGGTATAAGTTTGGTTTGTGTATGTACATCTCCACTTCTGTACATGCACAAAGCCCTGAGAAAGCAATGCCTTTTTTTTAAATATGACAATAACATTTCTTCTCACTTGAAGTGGTCGTAAAAGGTAAAATACAGAATGTAAGCCATTAGATTAATTGTATTTAGCATGTTTCTAATTCTAGCCTGAAAGGAATTAGTGTCACAGCAGAGGGAAAAAATAACTGTGCTGTTTTGTTGCTTTTCAGTGAAGATTCATGTGTGAATTACTCCCCTACCCACTAGACAAATGTGAGTTCTGGAGCTCATAAAAGATTAGTAGAGAAGGGACTTGGTCATCCATTGGTGTTAGTGTGACTTTAATCGGCCAGGCTTAGCAGGACCTTGTCCACGTACTTTATAGAGAAGTCCTATGAATGGATGCTTTTCCCTCACTTTCGTCACGGCCCCTTACTATGCTTTTTCTTGTCACCTTCCTTCTAGGTCTATGCCGGTGTTTTGCTTGCTGAACTCTCACACAAGTCACTGACAAGCTTTCGGCCAAGAAATGGGTTAAAGAGTCAGCCTTGCACTAGACAATTAGTCTCTTCTGAAAACATCCTAATTAATCCTGTTATTAGGCTTTGCCACTGATTGCTGTAGGTGAGGTCTGACCCTAATAAAAGCCACTCCCTTTGGCATGGTGCCTCCACCATTGCACGACCTGGATGAGGGAGCAGCAGACGGTTCTGGATAGAGTTGTGTGTGCAGGAATTTGCCGTTGCACCGCTTCACCGGCCACCAGCGCAGATGGCAGCCTGCAAGGAGTAACATAGCGCCAAGCCTCCTTCCTGGATGTCTGGGCCGTTTGGTTCAGGGGCTGGTGCCATGCCGCGTTTGCACATTGGGACATCCCAGTCTTCAGGTGCACAGTGTTCCACCTCAGCCTGCTGTCGATAAAAGGCTTTAGATTAAAACCTTGATCACCTCCCTTTAACGCTTTACACCCACGGTGCTTTTAAATGAGATTGTCTCGATGATCAAATGAGTGACATTCACATCCAAGAGCTTCAGAAGTGCCAGCTATGCCTTCCCATTAGATTATTATTACCGGTTATAATGCCATGCTCTATATTATATTAAGACTAGGTGATAGCTGAGACAGAGCTATCCGTTCTCCCCAGTCTCCATCTCGCTGGGCGCCTGTTTCTCTTTGTGCTCACAGAACAACAGTTCACACCTTCACAGTCTCCTGCACTTCACCCTGAATTTTGTTCCTCAGCATTTATAAGCTGGGTAGAGTGCTTCTTCCTCCAAAGCGATTTCAGTTTTCATGATAAAAGCTGCTGCTAGCCTCATGTAGGTGGTGTCAGGTGCTTGTGGCCCATCAGCTGGATGTAGAACATTTTCCCTGATACTGCAAAAAATGGGAGAGAATTCTCTAAACACGGGTGGGGGGTGGGAGGAGGACAAACTCGAAATAAGTGACTGTAACTGTGCTTTTGTATTTCAAAGGGCCCTTGCCTGCCAAACAGGAACCTCTTGTTTTTCAGGATGCGCTTGAATTGGCTGCTGCTTACGTCTCTTGCTGAGTTCTTAAAGCTGCTTCCTGCCGAATCACGCAAGCTCATCTGGCTGTGCCTGTGCGTGTAACGCGGCAGGGAGGGACAGTGCTGGATTCGAGAGAGGCTCTGAAACTTTAACCAAGCGCCTCTGAACTAAGCAGGGTTAGTATGCTAGTCACGTTGGAAAAGCCCGTTTGCTGCTTATGTTATGGGCACGTTTTGAAAGAACCACTGGTATTTCAGTCCTGGGTGGTCATTCATTTTTTGTTCTCTGGTTGTTCTGAACAGGCTTCCGAGTATTTCTACCGCTATTCAGTCATCTGCCAGAGCCTGCTTCTGCAGCCCTTCCTTGGGTGGGTACATCCGATTTGGTGGGTGCCGCAGTAAGCAATGGTGACTGCCAGCAGTGCTGGTGTTCAGGTTACCCACCTGAGTCACTGTGCATGAAATCCTTCATGCTTTTCTGGGTGTGTGTGTCAGACCCTGCTTTGCTGGGTGGCTTTGGAGCACTCACAAACTGTACATTTTGAGCAGGCTCAGAGGGTGCTCAGTATCTCTCCAGAAGCTCTCAGCACCATTGAGCAATCTTGTTACTCCTCTTCCGCCACCACTGCTAGATAGAAGTCAGTAAAGCTTTCTCCTTACCTTCAGGAATAGCATCCCAAATAGTTGTAGCAGGAATAAAACCCTGTGCTAGGTCCAGCTGGCAGTTTATAGCCCAGGATTTGTCTTGGACATGGTATTTCTAGGAGAGAGTTAATCCTGTGGTCCTTTATCCATGTCAGTTGAACCCTTGGGTATGATGGGCTACAAGGCATCCTCTTACCTCTCCAGGTACACAATTCTTTAGAAGAAAAGGTGCTTGTGGACATTAACAGAATTGATACACAGGGTGAAAATCCTCCCAGAAGTGGCTTTTCAGTCCAAGGTTGTGAATCTTCCATTCCTACTCACTGGATTAACAGTGTGCTGGTGGGGACACTACAGAAGAGGGGAGAGGAACCTGTTGTAGGATTACATATGAGATAAGGCTGGCAGGGTTCAGACCAGCTTCTCCACTGCCCTTTGCAAGCTCACCTTTCTGGCCACGTTTATGACTGAGCTTTATGGGTTTTCAGAATGATTCCTGGAGCTCTTTCTGATGAATACACAGTAGTGGTCCCTCTCTGGAGGGCAGGTTCTGACATGATATTACCCTGCCATCCATTCCCTTCTCGGTTTATAGCTCTCCTTAATATTTAAATGGGTTTCTTGCTGCAGTTCCTTTGCCCCGTTTACCCAAATAATCTATAACTCAATGACTTCTAAATCCACTTCACAAGTTGTTATATTCATTATAAATGAGTTGTAGTGCAACCTGCATCACAAGTAAGTATTCTCATCTGGAGGTCTGTGCTGAGATCCAGCATGAGCAGTGAATATATTAAACCCATAAAACCCCCAAGACATACCGTACCATACAAAATGAGCTCTAACTACATTCTTTATTCCTCCTTATCACTTATATTCACCAGTCATTCAATGGAAATGTACTACATGCACACCAGGCAGCTGTTCATGCAGCCACAGCACCTTGTACAGCCCCTACCAAGATTTTACAAGCAGCTGGCACATCTAGCAAAGCTGTTTGGAGATGACTGGGACAGCAAAGACAATAGGTCTCTGGCATTAGCCATGGTAGTCTAACAGTTTATGGAGGATGGGCCAAATCCAGCAGTGCCCTGGGCCCTGAAGTGCAAGAGGAACTATCATCCCATGCCCAGTCTCAAGCCTGTGACTGTTTTCTTTGATTTCAGTGGCACCATGCTGTTTGTTTGCTTTTTCAGTGTTGAAGATGTAGCTTGGAGTTGAATGGAAAAAGGATTCAAGGGCCAAGGATTCAGATACACTTCCATATCTTTGGAGGCATCTATGATCTCCTTCTATGACAAGGTGACCCACTTAGTGGATGAGAGAATGGCTGTGGATGTTGTTTACCTGGACATTAGTAAAGCCTTTGATGTCATTTCCTGCAGTATTCCTCTGGAGAAACTGGCTGGATGGGCATACCCTTTGCTGGGTAAAAAGCTGGCTGGATGGCCGGGCCCGAAGGGTGGTGATGAATGGGGTGAAATCCAGTTGTCAGCCGGTCACAGGTGGTATTTGTTCCCCAGGGCTCGGTACTGGGGCCAGTTCTGTTTAATGTCTGTATCAGTGACCTGGATGAGAGGTCAAGTGCACCCTCAGTAAGTTT
>NW_010252277.1:0-272 GCF_000690775.1 Eurypyga helias
TATTCCAGTTTCCCTGCTTCTCAGTATAACTACAAGATCCAGTTCTCCCCTGTTCCTAGTACAACGGTACGATCCAAATACCCCGTTTCCCACTACAATGGTATGACCCAGCTCTCCCCTGTCCCAGAATAACTATGGTCTGTTTTCCCCCTGTTACCAGCATAATGGTATAGCCCAGCCTCCCTATTTCCCACTGTAATGGTACAATCCAGCTCCCCCCTTTCCCAATATAAATAACCCACCCTCCCCCTCTTTCTGCAGTACAATGGTAC
>NW_010252278.1:0-347 GCF_000690775.1 Eurypyga helias
CTTAGGGGATGGAGGAAGGGCGTAGAGGACAACTGCCGTCGGGGTCCTCTTCCCCACCCCAAGGGCTCCCTTCCTGCCGTGAGGTTACAGGGAGGGGGGTGTCTCCCCGTTTCCCAATGCTCCGGGGCGCTGCGCTTTTGCGCCCTATTTTGGAGCTGCTCCAGCGTGTCTGCGCCTCCCAGGCTTCGTGCTGGCAGAGAGGAGATTTTTCTGTTTTACGGTTCCCCGGGGGATCTTTACTCACCCATCCCGCCCACCCTCTGGCCGTCTCCTCCGGCCGTCCCACAGCCTGGAAAGGACATTTCGAGTCAATTGGAGCTTCCCCCCCTCCGCCCCAGCTTGGGGTG
>NW_010252278.1:422-631 GCF_000690775.1 Eurypyga helias
TTTTCCGATGCCGGGTTGGGGGACACACACTTTTCACCCACGTCCTGGCTGGCGGGGCAGGAGGGAATAACCTCCGCAGGCGAGGAGAGAACCCCCTGCAGGTTCTCGGGGTCCCGGCAGATCCCCCATCTCCTGGTCTTCCCTCTTCACCCTCCGCTTTTTACCCTTTCTGACCCAAAACTCGAGCAGCAGCATTTAATTTCTCATCT
>NW_010252278.1:701-15317 GCF_000690775.1 Eurypyga helias
TCTTTTCTTTTTCACCTTTTTTTTTTTTTTTGTATTCCCCCCGATGCTGAAGAACCCGAGACCCTTTGGTTAAGCCGAGTCTTTATAGGGGAAATATATATATTCCTTTATGTGGGCTATAAAGCTGCGCTGGGGAAGCGAGAGGGGCTGACGTGTGTTGCGGAGAGGTCCCTGTTCACATGAGATCATGACTCGCTGCGACAGGGACCCCACACTGCACCATCACCACGACACGAGTGAAGTGGGACTGAACACGTAGGTTTGGAGGGTGTCAGGAGCCTGGGCAGGGTATATTGGGGAATTGTGCTGGGGGTTAAAATTTCCTGGCTCTGGCGGGCTGCTCTCTCCATCATCTTTACGCGCGCACACGTATATGTGAACAGATGACTTGGCACCGGCGAAAAACACTTAAAATAATGCCTCTGCCTCTGGCCAGGCCTGTGTAAATATCTCACTCTCTCACATGCCTGCTTAGCTTTTCCTGGTGCTGCGTTACTTGATCACAAATACATAATTTGCACGAGTGTGTGTATACACAAAGCCACTTTGATCTCGGCGCAGAAATGCCCCCCCTTGCCTTTGGAGGGGCTGCAGCCCCGAGAACAAAAGCGGAGAATAAAAATGGTCAAATAACACATTTTCAAATGGGAAGCGTGTGTCGGCTTCCTCGAGTGGTTCTGGCACTTGGAAAAGGGGGGAGAAGAGACTTTATTGAACATATAAATTTAAACTTAGTTACCGCTAACAGTTGCCTTATAAAAGGGGTCCATATAACCCACATCAATTTTTTTTTTTTCCTGGAGTCCCCAGGCGCGTTTCCCAGCGCACCCGATCTCTTGGCAGCGCCGGCCTACGAGGAGCAGGGCTGGCTGTGGGCTTTTGCAGGGGGAGATGTTTATTTTTCAGTCATTGTTGGCTCCCTCCCCTGGATTATTTTACTGCTGCAGATTTAAGCCCTCTACTTATTTCTTGATTCTCTGGCATCGCTTTTTGCGAGCGGTCCCAGCTCTGCGCTTTCTCCCTTCGCCGTGTCTTGGGGTGGTGAAATTACAGGGTATGAGGGAAATGTGTAAATTATAGGGTTTATTAAAATGTAGGCGAGCGCGGCTCTCTAGGCGAAACAGATGCAGGATGGCTTGAAGTCGGCCGGCCTGACAAACTGCAGAGCAGGGAGGCAGGGGAATCATTAGAGGGACATTTCCCGCAGGGAGAGAGGAAGCAGCCCTGGGGTGGCGGGGGGGGAGCTCTGCCAAGAGGCTTGGGGCTGCTGAAGGCTGGGATCTCTCCAGGAGCCCTAAAAAGCATGGCAGATTCCCCCAGGTAGCACTAAGGAGGTTGGTCCCAGAAAGCTGGATGAGGCCTGTGGGAGCTCAGCTCCTATACACAGCATGGACTCGCTCCTGGGGGGGTGTCCCCATGCTCCCTGGAGCCTTCTCCCCCCTTCTCTCCCTGCCCGGCCTTGAAGGCGATGATTTATTTAGGCTAAAGCATAATTCTCAGTTTATAGTTTGGCTTCTCCGATATTAACCTCAGCTGCTTTTATGTTAATCTTCGGGATGATGAAGGGACTTTCTGTGGCAGGAGAAAGCTCTCAGAAGGACCTTGGGGTCTGGGCACTGAGACTCCCTTTACCCCCTTTCCCTCCCTGCAGGGAAGAACAAACTGGTGAGAAACAGGGCTGCGATGGAAACACAGAGAGGAAAAAAGCCCTGGACAAGGTGGCTTTGTTGCCATCCCAGCTCCCCGGCAGTGCATCCCGCAGCAGGGGCTCAGAGCCCCACCAGCCCACGGGAGCTGGAGGTGGGCAAAACCTGAGGATAAAGCAGGCTGAGATGCCACCAGGAGGGTGAGGGCTCATGGCAAGAGACCCTCCAGCCTTCCCAAGGTCAGGTGGAGAGCGGGTGTCTTCTCCTCGGCTAGGGCTGAAATACACCGTGCATCCAGCACAATGCTGCGCTCTCGAGAGCTGTTGTCATCCTGCAAGAGGGCAGATGAATATCCAGCGGTCCCTTCTCTTATCTCAGGACCTGGGGGCTGGCCCATGCTCATGCCATAACCCTTTTGGCTATTCTTCTTGTCACTGCTTCTCCACTGACCCACAATTTAATGGGGAAGGTTGTCTTGAAGACAACATTTCAGCCCTGAGTGACCTCACACACCTCCTCCTTCCACGCCTGGGACTGTGATGTCCCTGTCAAGGTATTCGCTTTCACAGACACACCTTAGGAAAGCAGGCTATGCTATTTTAGCTGCCTAGATTGTACAGTTCAGCATATGGTAGCAAGGCTTAAAACAAGGTAGCAAGCCAGGCAAAGCTGCTCAGGCTACTAGGATGTCCTCTGTGGATCCCGAATGGTCAAAGGTAAACAGTTTGAGCATCGCTAGTTGCATTACACTCACAGCCCCGCCGAGAGTTTTATCAGCCCTGCCGTAGTTCAAGAAGCAGGGCACAGCCTCCGAGCTGCAGAAAATCGTACAATATCGCATGTGGAAAGATCTTGCAACTCTCTTAGTCCCACAGTATCAATTTCTACCATAAAAGATCCTATAATGGGAATTCTGGGGATGTACTCTTCTATTCATCAAGCTAACGCAACAGAGTCTTTTTGCACCACTCCTGTTTCAACACCTTGTGAAGCTGATGAAGTCTTTATTTATTCATGTATTTTCTGTTTGTTTTGGAGGGTGTCAGAACTTGGCAGAGCAGCAAAAAGCAGGCAGAAAGGTTAACAAAGGAAAGTGTTATTTACTAATCCCTTCACACACTCCATTTGAGGTAACTAAAACACAGTAATAAAAAGAGTAATTAAGAAGGGCATTGAAGTATTTATTCAACTCTTGTCTCCAAGAGCCTGGTTTCACCATCTCGACCAGCCTGTTACGTTTACCACGATGTGGCCGTCATCCCCTCCCGCTCGTTGCTCTGTGAATCAGTGAGAAAGGCTCCCCACGTCTCTCTCAGCCTTTCTGTTTTACAGCATTGGTTGTCATTCTGGGCTCTGATTTTACGGCCCAAAACCTCACCTGCCATTCTTCCTCCCTTTTTTTTTATTTCTAGCTACTACGTTAAATTAAGAGGAACGCATGGAATAGGAAATGGTCCTCCTGCAGCTCTGGGAGAAACCCTCTGTGAGTGGAAGAGGAGAAAGGTCTGGGTAGTGGAGATTGGAAGAGCAGCTGGATTTTAAATAATAAGGCTGTGGAAGCGCTCTGACTGAATAGTGGGAAAGGGAAAAGAGGGCACGTCAGCGGGGAACAGGAGGAGAGATGAGCTCGGTTCCTCCCCTGGGGAAGTCCTTGCTCTAGACAGATGCAGGAATTGGTGAGAGCTTCATTTTCTCATTTGGGGAAGTTCTCTAGCTAAAATGCCTTTGAAAAGACAAGCAGATTTGCAAATAAAAACTGTCAAAACCAGCTCCTCAGTTCAGATTTCTCTCTGTTTCTATAATATGAATGGCAGTCGAAAGAGGCTGGTTGTTGAATGGAAATGTGCCTAATGCGATGTGGAGAGAGCTTATGCACTCAACAGTTGTATTCTCCGTGCAAATAGGGGGCTTTTGTGCTGTTTGATATTTCAGCAAAAGCTTAAGAGGAAATGAAGCAAACCCGTCTGTGTTTCCAGAGGGAATTCTGCAGTGTGTGTGTGTTAGAAATATCTCCCTCTTTTCCATTGGACCTTGTGGCTCTTTTTATGTTACCTTAGATCAAGATCCTGGGTTCTTCGCCTGTTACTTCTGGGGTGCTGATACTATTCCTAATACTATTTGCTTTCTACTTTTGACTGGCAGCTTGTTTGTTTGTTTGGTTTAATTATTTTTTTGAGTCAACAAGGTTGCCTCTTTTGCTGCTGGCTCATCCTCGGGGGAAGGAGAACTGTGTATAAATGTCTATACTTTGCCTCCGTGCTTATCTCAACCATACATAATTCTTCCAGTGCTCTACTGGTTTCTGAGACACCCACAATGTGGTGAGTGCAGTGCTCATTCCTCTGCGTAGAGGACCAGGGAGTGGGTTCATGTGTTTGGAAACATCGGGACAGCCAGCCAGGCAGTAGCTATCAAGTGTGAGGGTGATTAACGGAATGGAGGCCTGTAGGCTGGAGCTGCAGAAGTACCGGGCTGTGAAGATGGAAGAAGGCAGGTGTCAAGTGTTGGCTCTCAGCTGTACACGGAGCTCGTGTTATTCCATGATCTAATGCCCAGGCCAGTCACCCCCAAGTACTGAGCTTAAATGTTCCCCATCTCCTGAACTAAACAAAGCAAAGGTGCCAGCTGAAGAGTCTCCGCTTAAAATTGTCCTGTTAGAGCTTTGGCTGCGCTCGTAGGATGTGTAGGCAATATTCCTGACTGATGTATCCATCGAGAAAAGAGTGCAAAGGGCTAGTTGTGTGCAGGAGGCAGTGATAAAACAGGCATTATTCAGTGGGAGGAAGATCCTGCCTTGCTACTGAGCAGGTCTGAGCTTCTGCTGCTGAAGTCAAGTGGCTTGGAAAGTTGCCTGTGCTCTCTGCTTCCCTGGGCTGCTCCTTCTGCTGCAGATGCATCTATCAAGCTCTGATTCTATTTCCATTCCTGCACCAGCTTTGCCCATCCATGTCACATTCCAGAAGAAGAAAAAGGTCACACACTCATGGTTTCTCTCTCATGCCACCTGCCTTTGAAGTTACTGCATTTTCATCATCAAGCCCATCCATGCTGCAAAGGTTTGTGGGTTCAAAGCGTCTCAGCAGCACATCTGTTGTCACAACAAAGTTTTGCTTCCATGGGACAGAGGCAGTTGTCCATGCCTGCGCAGGTCTTGCCAAACTCCCTCTCTCACCTGGTTGAAATGGGCTTGGAGGGATGTGAGGTTTGCTATCTCAGAGCAAATACCGGTGTGACAGCTGGCACATGAACTGGGCACCAGACACAAGTGCTGCGTTTACGAGTGTGCATGTGCTGATATGGGTATTCACCGTACACTTCATGCCTAAAAATGCTTTAGTCCATTGTAGTGATCCCTGTTGAATGACCAGTGCTGCTTTCTTGTGGCTATTGCTGTGCCTTCAGTTCCTCCTATGGCCACCTGGGACATCTATTTTATATACAAAGAACAGACTAAAGGATTTTGTTGTGTGATACAGGGAGGATGGATGGAGATGGGCGTCCTGAGAATTCCCAGCCAAGGCTTGACAGAGGCGCAAATGAAGCAAAACTGAATCAGGCTCTTGGGTCGGGGGGATAGTGGCAAAAATGGTACTGGCTTTTCCATTTGCAAGGAAGAGCAAGGATGTGGGAAGGGAAGAGGTATACGAGTCCACTGTGGGAGAGCTGAGGCTGAAAGGAGGCCCCAGCATGAATTCTTCCCTTCCCGCTAACTCAGAGCATTTTCTCTATTCTGTACAGAACGTGATACTCTCTTAGGAGTGACCCCACTGACCTCCCGCCTCCTGATAGGATGGCGAGTAAGTGAGTGCAAAATAAATGGCACCAAATAGACCTTTTCAAAGAGAACAAGGAAAATAAATCAGGTTATTCTGGTGCAGCATTGACAGCACGTCAAAACAACTCCCCAAAGCGTGAAACTTGGCTGGGGAATGGTAATTCCACTGCCATGATACTTACATGCCAGATGTATGGCTTATCATCATGTCTGTCTGTCTGTCTACCTGTCTGCCTACCTGCTGTTACTGTAGTATCAATTCTTTAAGCACACACAAGCTATTTATGATCTCAACGCCAGTTCTGGGGCGGGAAGTGGGATCTGAATGTGTGAGAACTGCTCAGGGAGGGGAAGTCAGCTAGATCGTAATAGCTGGTGACTTAACATAGCAAAATAATCTGCCAGGCGATTCTGTGTTAGATTGATGGTTATATTTTTCTTGCTGCAGAAACTCTGCAGTCTTGCTAAGACACGTAAATGCTAAGGCAGGTGGATGGTAGCAGAACTCGATGGATGCTGCAGACTCAGGCTGATACTCAAGGCTAGTATTGTCCAGACCACCTCTCCACCTTTCTAAAGAACAGTGACAGACGGATCTAGAGCTTGTCCTGCCAGAAAAACGCATTGCATCGTACTCTGCTGAGACCAAGCCTTCATAATGCACACCAAAAATCACTGCTCGGTAATTCCACCAGGAAACTGAGCAACGAAATCCAAACACAATGGACACCTCCAAAGCCCTCGACATTGATCCGTGCTGATCAGTAAGAGCTGATGAACGAGGTGTAAGGTATCAGGCTAGAGAGCTCCACACCCTCTCCTATGTGGTTCTCTGGACACACAGCGCTGAACTTGCCGTGTACAGGAGTCTTTGAGAGGGAATGCATTTGTGGATTTTGTGCCTGCGAGCTTCATGGTTACTCCAGTATGAGCAGAATAAAGAAGGCTTAGAAATGCTGCTGAAGTTAGTTAGTATACTGGAACATTCCTGTAGATTTCTATAAGTTCAGAAAAACTGTAGAAAATTATACTCCCTGGTAATTTCCCGGGCTAAAGTCTGAGCTCACTTCCAGTAGTGCAGCTGCTGTAAATTTATACTAATTAGCAGTAGTCTGAGTAATTTGGGGAGTAGTTAATGTTTTGGCATTTGTACGCTTGTTTGTTTTTCTCTTTGGAGGATTAGGGGGAAATATATCTGTCCTGCAGATTGGATCTGGTAGCAGGAGGGGGTGTTTCTGTTGTGTCGGAGCAGATTTCCCGGCTGTGCAGAGCGTGTTTGTAGATGTGGAACTCAGGACACAGCTAAGGACTTGAGCATGCAGACCCCCTTGATCCCAAGCAAACCCTACCGCTAGTGCCAGCGATTCTGTCCGTTGGGTGTTTTGTGTTTCTGGAGGTGATCTGGCAGCTGTCTATGCACTCTCTAGGTGGAGAAATGTAGGGGTCTAAAGGAGCATGATGTGCTTTGGACAAAATCTCTGCTGTCTGTGAGGGGCAGATGGGACCTAAGCAGTAGAAGCACCAGGATACGAGCTACAGGATGATGCCTCATCCATAAAGTATTCACGATCCACAGGCATCGGTTTTGCCTAGGCTGAAATTTAGCAATTTAGGACTGAGTTGCTATGCAGGATGTCTCTTATCTCTGTTACCTTCCCCTCTTGGAAATGACCAGGGCAACAGCAACATGTGTCCTACTCTGTCTGCACGGAGTCCTTAATAATATA
Organism: Eurypyga helias; assembly: GCF_000690775.1. Taxonomy (NCBI): domain Eukaryota; kingdom Metazoa; phylum Chordata; class Aves; order Eurypygiformes; family Eurypygidae; genus Eurypyga; species Eurypyga helias. The sequence continues at coordinate 7,850 of NW_010252278.1, forward strand.
ACCAGGGCTGAAACATGTACCCAACTACCCTGTGTCAGAGAGTGGGATGCATTGTGCTGTGCTGCTTCATGTCCTGTTCTGTCTTGTACTTAATATGGATGGATCTGTCCTTGTCACCAGTCCTGTGAGTGTGCTGGAGGCCCTGCCATATTCAGACTCACAGCACTAAGCTCATGGCGTGTATTCATTGGGACTGAGAGATCTAAAAAATAGGTACTTCATATAAGGTGGTTGTTGAGGCTCTTTTTGTTATCAGTGGATGGGTAGGAAGGTATCTTAGGACTAGATAGAACACCTTTTGTTTGACTTCAGAGGGAGCCGGGGCTAACCAGCGTGGTTTAAATATCTAATGGAGGGGGTGCAAAGGAGAGAAGGGTCCCATGCAATTGGTTAGCAGCAAGACAGGAGCAGAGACCAGGTTCCATAATTTCCAAGTCCCAGGGCTTTCACCTTGTTTATTATCCTAATATCCCCTATCACCCGGGTCTGTAAGCATCACACTTCATATAAGAGAAAAGGGAGATGTCACACATGACTACGCTGGGTCTGTAATTGCCTTATAGTTGGATGTCAGAGCCCTGCTACTGGAAGATAAGGGAGGGGTGACAGAGCATGAGGAGGGACCACCTGCCTCATCGAGCACAGGCACTCACAATTACAGGTGACCATGTAATAGCTGCTTAATCCAGAGGGGTCCCCAGAACATCCACCACATACGCTGCAGGCCGTAAAACACTTCCCAACACCCTATAACAAATTTAAGACCGTTAGTACAAAAGACCAAAAGCCACAAAAACTCCAACATGCAAGAGAGATCAAGGGCATTGCCAGTGTCCCGGGTCCCAGCAGTAGCAGGGAAATTGTTAGGTGAAAATGTCCAGATGATCTTAGGAAGTGGACCATGGCCCACCCTACAGAGGGAAGCAAGAAAACCTTACCAGTCCCTGCCAAATCTAACCCGAGGGGAAATTCTTTCCTGAATACAGGCCAAAACCCAAAGTAATTGCACATGTACTCTTTAAAAATGGATTTTATTTAGGAGAAACACATTGTCATCATCATCCTGTAAACTGCGCCAAATGTGTGCTAAGGACTTCCCGTAGAAGGAGAAATGGGAAGGCTGTTGTTTTTTGCAGAAATGCTGTGATGGGTGAGGTACCTCCGTCCCACCCCAACCTGACCAGTGCTAGATGGAGGACTCTGGAGCTATCCCAGGTTTCTTTGGGAGAGAGGCATTACTTCTCTGGAGCTGCTTTATTAGCTTACCAGAGGTCCCAGGCAGCTTTGGTGTGTTGGATTTATGGCTTATAATCAATCTCAGTCTATTGAAAGCAAAACGAAGCTTTTTGGGAGGGTTTACTTGAGGTCCTGGCCTGAGGAACCTTGCGTAGGATTGGTACATCCATCGTGGTTGATTTAGCAAAATGCGGTTACTCCCTGCCTCCGATGAAATTCTCCCTGATGCACAGGGCTTGTAAAAGTCCTAAGTACCACTTAAATCCAACGGACGGATACTGAAGGACTTGTTCTCAAGGCAAATTTTCTTCTGTTTCCTGCAGTCCCAACCCAGTTTCTCTCTTATCCATCTCCGTTCCCTTTCATTTGACTCTGTTCTCGGTTATGGCAGCAATTACAGAGAGAGCTATCTAGGCTGCAGTTTAACTGTGTCTGTAGGAGCAGATGGATTTTAGAGTCTCTGCCAGTAAGATTTACCCAAATTAGAGGGCTGCTGAGTTTCCAGCCTTACTGATGCAGCCAGCTATATGCTCTGGATAGAATTAAGAGAGGGGCTGGGAGGGAATGAATAGACGCTCGCTGGTTCTCTTACATCCTTTTGCAAAGTTGTGTGATGTTGAAACTCCCTGTCTCCATGGTGGGTGAACCCACCATGTGATCTCAAAAGTACTTGTCCCACCCAAGACCTCAGAACTAATTATGAAACATCAAACTACATTGCCATTTTATAGATGGGCCCATAGTTGGTTTTTTTAATGGCCCAAAATCGAACAGAATGCCTGGTCTTGGACTTGCCATGCTCCTGCTCAGTGACTGAGACTCAGAGGTGTTGCCTTTACTGGGTGGGGGGACCATCTGCGCTCATGGGATGTGCTGCTGGCCCTGAGACCGCTCAGTGCAATAAGGACACTCATGCACTAGGGACTGCACAGACACCACCGAACCAGTTCAGAAGCTACTGAACAGGAGGAGCAACAGCTCTTACTCGCAAGGTTTCAAAAAGCTGTCAGAAATGTAGGTATTTGCATCCCACTGAAACTGAAGTGGACACCTAACTCTCTTGATTGAATCATGACAGCGAGGATGCACTCAGGGAACTAACATTTCCAGCTCCATGCGTGCTGCAGAGCATTCCTGGGTGCAGCTGTGGGAGCACAAGTTGGGACAGGGAGTACCCCATTTAGGGACTTCCTTAGGGTGAGCCTGCAACCGCAGTGTTTGCCATCAGTGGATCCGTCCTCCCTGCTCCGTCTCGGTGACCTTGGCTCTGGTTTGGCTGTGCTGAGGAGCCTCTCTGGCCCTGGGCGGGTGGCTCGCAGGCAGCCTGGGCAGCAGCTGCTGTTTGGAATTGGGCAGCGTGCCGCTCCCCTGAAACCTGGTACCAGAAAGCTTTGGCAGAGGGAGGGCTGTGAGCAGCAGCGGTGTTTCCAGCATGCCTGGCGGTGATGATCAAAGACAGGGCAACTGGGTCAAGCAGCCACAACTTCATGGTTCTTCCTGTCCCTGAATCTGCTCTGGGTGGACATCCAGGGCCAGCCTTCCTCTGAATTCACTCTTGGGAAACTGAATCCGATTGCTGAGCATCTTGAGCTTTCTGGCAGCTTGGTTTTGATAGGAGCCTTGCTACAGGCTCCCTTCTCATGCCTGGAAAAAGCCAGGAGGAGTGCAGTCCATGCTTAAAGCTGGGTTAATGCCCTCTTAGCCAGCAGATCCCTGCCCAGCTCCACCAGCATTTCCATCACTCATCCAGTTGTTGTAGGAAATGAAATATCAAGATTTAATGTTAGCTAACCTGTTAAAGCTGAAGAGCCAAGCGTTGCTGAGAGAGCGTTGGCATCTTTTTTTATTGTTGTTGTTTAATAGGAGGATTTTATTTATATATACTTGGAAGGAGCAGGTTAAAGGCAAAAGTCAATGTTAAGTTAAAGCGTGCATGAAAGAAATAAAAATAGCCCAGATCGGACTAGGTGGGCAGAAGAGGAGGTTACACTATTTCCATTAAAAATGACATTTAAATGGAAGGTGAGCTTGAAACTTTGATACGATCACGTACATCCCCTTCAGAGACTGCTCCCAAAGAGCCAGGGCTGCATGGTTTTCCTTCCCGATGATCACTTGCTAATTAGTGTGCCCATTTTGGGTGTGGGAAAACGTTACTGAAAAGAGGGATCATGGGATATTTTCTGAAATATTCTCATCAAAATCAGCTCCTACAGGCAAACCACTCTCCTGATGGTCAACTAATTTGGGAACTGAATGATACGCTCCTCTTTGTTCCTCTCTGAGGAAAAAGAGTATTAAAGGACTTGATCAGGTGCCACTCGGGTTTCGGAAGGTCCTTAAACAGGGCATGGGGCATTTGTCTGGACTTCAATAACCTCAGTTCCTCTGTGCGTCAGCACCTGCTGAGCCTCAAGGAAGGACTGGAGCATGTTCGCTGGGATGTGGCTCCTAAATGGAGGGGCTGGGACTTTGCCACTTTCCATGGGGCTTGGCCTTGCCCCACGCTGCTGGCTGCAGAGGATCCAATGGGATGTGAATAGTTGCTTCTCCTTCCAAAACTACTCAAGGGGAATCATGTTAAAAAAGACATGGAAAGGCTCAAGGAAAAAGAGGGGGAAAATAAAATCCTCTCCCACACCCAAAAATCCTAAATCCCACCCATCTTCTTTCTATCCATAATTTTGAGTGAATTTTGACTCAACCAAGCTGGACCATCCTGCCAGTGTTGCTATCGTGGGGCAGAGCCAGGTCAGACCCCATGGGCCCTGCACCCCGGGACGGCTGAGGTGGTTGTAACCCTGACCCGACAGGCTCGGCTGGGCCGGGCAGAGCCCTCGGCAGGCATTAATAACCCGGGGAAGGTTCATGCTGGTCTGGCCAGAACAGGCCTCGCTGCACACCGAGCCCTGAGCCAGTCATAGGGGTCAAGCTAATGCTGACACTGGGGCCTTTGATTGTGTTTGATTCATGTGCGTATACCACTGGTAGGTCAGATGGGCTGTTAATCCCCAAGTCCCTGCCCCCTTCCCCAGGAAAAAAAAAAAAAAAGGAAAATGGAAATAAGTTTAGTGGGCGACTTCTCAGCTCGCTTCAAGGCTTGTGATGCAAGCTGGCTGCGAGGTCTGGGTGTACAGAAATGTGTTTCCTCCATGGTTTGGTGGGTTTTTTGGGTAGTCTGGTGACTAAACACACTGGAGGAAAAAAAGAATCTCATCTGATGCGTGGAGCAGAGCTGGGGTTGGCATAGGGCATTTCAGGGGGACCTGGGCTCCCTGGGAAGCTGTGGAAGAAATGAGGTGAGCCCATTTTTCTGTCTGCATTTAATCCCAGGGATTAAATCCATTTAATCCCAGCACCCCGTGGGTTGGAGGAGGCAGGGTCAATGCAAAACTACATGCGTCTCCACCCGTTTCCCATCCATGGAAGAGAGCTTTCGCCCTGCTTGAACACGGTTTATACGTGATGGGATGGCTTTTTCCAGCTGATAAAACGTATTTTGTGTCGCAAAAAGACCTAAGAAGCAGTTTAGGGGCGCTCTCAGCCAAGATGTGGAGGGTGGTTAGTGGGGCCGGGCTGCGGGGACAAGCACCTCTCCGTGGGCATTCCCGAAGGACTGATTCCTGCGGGGAAGATGGGGATGGAAACTCTCCCCGAAGGCCTGATAAAGCCGGAGGGTCCACGCGGGGCGTGCGGGGAGCCGTGGCGGGGCTTCCCTGTCTGCCCCAGCCTCGGTGTGTGCGGGTGGGTGGGGGTGAGGAGAAGCGACCTCGGAGGGTTTGGGAAGGGAAGAGCCCGGCGAGCAGCAGCCGAGTGGGGTCCCGAGGGCGCGACACCCCCTTTGGAGGCTGAAAATAGCGTCTGCCTGGCCCCGGGCTGGGGAGGGTGCTGTGGGCAAATGACCAATTAGGGAATCTTTGTCAGATTCGGGAAAGCCGAGATAAGTCTCTTTTATCAGCCTATAAAAATACCACTTTCACTTATCTGGAGCTACCTACGCCGCCCAGCTGCGGGAGCCGGGAGGGGGGAGCGGAGCAGCTCCGCAGACAGAGGAGGAGTTACGGATGTGCTTGACAGCGAGGGGGGGTTGGAAAACCATTTTCTGCTGGAGAACGAGCCCTCGTCCTTCCTCCCTCCGGAGCCCATCCGCTCCCCTTGCCTCAGCCTGTCCGGGATGATGGGGGGGAGCCTCCACAAGCGGGGCCTCCCTCCTTCCCAAGATCTTGCTTTTCCCTCTTATTTTCTACCCTTTTCCTCGACATCATGCTTGGAGGGGAGCTCGGCCAGGTGGCAGAGAAACAGAGGAGTTATTAGGGCAACGGCGATGACTTGAGCGGGAAAGGAGCACCCACGGGCACGGGTGGGTGCTGTGCCCACAGGTCTGGTGGCACTAATCCACGGGGTGCAGACAAATACAGGAACGCCAGCGGGTAGAAGTTGGCTCTTTGCTTGTGTGTGTCCAGGTCTTCCCGTGGCTATATGGAAATATTCAGATCCACGCAGCCATCCTCCCCTGTAGCTGCACCCCGAGGCCGTGGGATCCCACGTGCGTGGGTTCGGGTGTTTTCTGGACACCCAAACGCATTCTGCATCTGCGCATCTGCATCTGAAGGCATCTCCGTATGGATACCCACACGCAAACAGAGGATCAAGACGTGGAGAGAGTGCTAACATGCATTCCTACTGTGGGAAAACATGCTGCACTTTGATTATTTTCTCTGTGGTTTCCAGTCTATTTGGGCTGTAGGAAAACGATCAGATAGAGCGTGGAGGGGGGAAAAGAAACCCATCAGGCAACTCAAATCAAATCAATGCTTTCTAGGATTTTGAGGGGGTGTTAGTGGAGAGAAAAATGCAGGGGGAAATGCGGGTTTCGTTAAAGTGCCCCCAGCAGGTTTGCTCAGGTGGGGCCTCGGGGTGGGAGGAGGGCAGAGAGGCGGCTCTCCCTCGGCCCCCCAAGGTCCAAGCCTACAGGACATCCGTCTTTTTTTTTTTTTTTTTAAGGCAGAACAAGCAAATTTGGTTGGCACAGGCAAAGTTAGAGCCTCTCCACGGAGCCTTGACCCAGGCGGGATGAGGGCGTTTGACAAACTTTATCTATCATGGGTGGGGACAGACCGGGGCGAAGTTGTCTCTCTCCGGGCTTGGGCAGGCAGGAATTTGCACCAGAGTTTTTCTTGCGTGTTTTCTCTTTAGAGAAATAAACACGCGAATGGGAGCAGGACGCTGCCACCGGGGCAGCGCGGGGGGCTCAGGGGAAGGGGCAGCCTCTCCCATCGGGCCGGTACCTTTCACACAGATTTGCTGGAAGGGTTTCCAAATTCTTTTCCAAATATAGCCCCGGGGCGACCGCCTGCCTCCCGCCTCCCCCGTGTGCCCTTCACGGCGCTGAGCCGCAGCCGAGGGACAACCGCCACCCCCAAGCCCCAAAGCCGTGCCCGGCAGCCGGGAAAAACCCGGGGGGGTGGGTACTCCCACGCAAAACACGCGTGGAAGCTGCGGGTGCCAGCTTGGCTGTTGCCAGCTTGGCTGCCTCCCGTGGCTGCCCTTCACTTTTCCCGGGTTTCAAGTAGGCTTTTTGGGGAGAGAATGGGATGTTTTGGTCCCTTCTCCCCTGCTGTCACCTCCGGTCCCTTTCCCGGTGACAGCGAGAAGGGCCAAGGTTTTCTCCTCCTACCCATGCGGCCTAACCCAAATCTGGGCATTCCCACCCAAAACGTCTTGGAGAGAAGACCCACTGCTGGTGGGTCGGGATGTACCCCAAGGAAACGCTCAGGTCCCATGGGGGAGACACACACAGCTTTTGGGAGAGACAATCCCTTCCCAGTATCCCCATCCCCGAGCGAAACTTGGGCTGGTGAAAGGTGGCCGGAGGGGGGGGGCTGGATACCCCGAACGGCATCTGGGGTGGGGGGACCCCTCCCAACGGGCCCTTACCCTGGAAGCCTTCAAAGATCATTTTAACAGCGATAAATGCTATTCCCCTCTCCCCCCCTCCTTCTCATTATAAAAGGTTTTGCCTGGGATATTTCTCCCCCCTCACGTTTTTATAGCGAGATCAAGGACAAACTCGTTGCGTTGTAGTGGCGGGTCCTTGAGGTTGTTTGTTTGTTGGGTTGTTTAAATTCTTCCCCCTGCCCCCCTTTTCCAAATGCTTTTCGGGGTAAAGCTCAGAGAAGTTGCTGCAATTAAGAGGGAGAGGGAGGGAGATCTTGATTGCTTCTGCTCATTC
>NW_010252279.1:0-12835 GCF_000690775.1 Eurypyga helias
TGCGAGGCCGCGGTGACGGGCTGCGGGGGGCGCGTTTCTGCGCGCGCCTGGAGGGGCACTGCGCTTCCTACCAGGTGCGTTTCTGGGAGATGCTGGTGGGAAGGCTTATTCTGGTTTCCAGACTTATTTTAAGCGCTTAATCAGCGGTGATAAAAAAAATCAGTAACGTCTGTAAATCGGCTTAAAAAGCGAATGACTTCGGCTGACGCCTCTGGGGTTCGAACGCGGTTTAGGATGAAGAGCCGGGGCGCGTCCCGTCGGGGCTGTGCTGCGGGGCTGGGTCAGGCTGTGCTCTCGCACGGCTTGGGTGGGAAGGGGTGCCGGGAACGTACTCCGCTCAGAAGCTTTTGCTGCCTGTTTCTCGTGCGTTCTGCAAGGTAACCCGCGTCACCTCGAGCAAAATGCCTTCAGCGTCACCTGTTGTGCACAGTAACTGTCTCGAGAGGGTTTTTTGTCTGGTTTTTGTCTGGTCCCTGTACGCGGGCCGAGTAAGGAAAGGTCAGAGGACTGGGAGCATCCTTTCCTGGCTGCATTTATTTTTGCTTTGCTTTGCAAATACGTAGGTTTGGTCATTCATGAGTAGTGTACTACCAACAGTACTAAACTCTGTTGCTTTTACTTTGTGATTATTTTGCCTTGATTTATGCGGAAACGTTGAAGAAGTGTTTGTAAACTAGCCTTCTAAAGGCAGGCCGTCCCAGCAAATTCAATGTGTGAGCGTACAAGCCCGGGCTGGTTTTGACTTACATGAAATCAGTTAGAGTAATGCTGAAAACGTGGTAGAATGAGCTTCAGCGTGAGCCAAAATAGAGTTTACGACCTCAGGCATGCAGCTCTAAGTGTTACTTGGTCCTAAAGCAAACTATTTGGGTATCTAGCTCTGCCATTTGTGCGGAAAAGGTAAAGCTGTTTTCTTCCTTTTGGTTGCATAAGCTAACAGCGTACATCATCATCATCAGAGAGCTGCACAAGTTGATATTCCTGTTCTTAAGCTTTAAGCTTACGGCTTTAGCCATTCCTTCCTAAGATGGACAGTCAAGTTCTGTAACTGTTTGCGTGGGGGGAAACAAGCAAGATTTGGTCCTCTGCCGGCTGACTGGAAATGTGTTTGTTGAATTAAAGAATAGTAAACGTCTTTGCTTAGGAGGGTCTCCAAGTACTTGTCTTCACTGAGGAAGTACACTTATAATGTGTTGATGAAGACAGTCTCTAAAGCGAAGTGTCTTGAAAGAAGATGCAGGAAAGAAATTGTGTCTAACCAGAGTTTGCTCAGATGTGAATCTGGGCCACAAAATTTTCAACATACGCTGCAAGCTAGTGTTACTTTACTTCTGCTGTGGCAGTCAGACACCAAGTGAACTAATGTTATTAGTATCTTTATTAATATTACTTGAATATATTAAGGTAATTCTATAGATCAGATGGAGTTTGTGAGCACTTTTTCTTCTCTTCAGTGCCTTCCAAATTTAATGTTGAACTTGTGTTTCTAACACATCAATAGAAATTGCCTCAAATTAGAACCAGCTGGAGAGACTTAAAAGGACTAATTCTTAAGTTAATTGCTGAGTTACATGGTTTTTGTGCTGTGAATGCTTTTAGTCAGGTCTTACTCTAATAATGGTAGAATGTTGGCAGATTGAGAAAGTTATGGACTTCATGAGAGATTAACTGTTGTTAAATTTGGACAGCTTTTAGTTCTTAATATGTAACATGATCAGTGGCCTTGGCAAGCCCAGTATAGCTTTAAAACTGATCACTACACTCGAGTTTGGAATTTTATGTTTTCAGTGGAACAGTAGATTAGATTATTTGAAGGCCAAAATCAGGGTAGCTCATACAATTAATCTCATTGACTTCAATGGAAAAATTGGCATGAATAAGGCATGTTCTTTGGCCTGAAATGTGAGCTTTCTGATAAATGCTAAGTTTAGTAGTATTAATTTATATAGGTTCAATTAAAAGCTTAGCTCTTTTTTCAGATGCATGGATTTAGAGAATATTAATTTGTTGTGAGACACTGGTAGGTGCTACTCAGCTGTGAACAAGAAAGGAGCAGATCCAATCACTTTATGTTTATTACATAGGTGCGCATGATTATGGGGGTCTTACTCTTTCCAGTCATAAATTCCTTCTAAATTACAATTTGAAAAGGATCTATACTTGGTCTGTGAAAGGATAGGCTTGTGTAACTATACAGTAATTAATAGGACTCATGTACTTGTGAGGCTTGCATTCCATTTGCACCAAAATATCTTTGAAACTTATTGTTGTTCGGAGTGGACAAAGAATCCTTTGTAGTTGACGTTAAATCAAAGATTAAAAAAATGGATCTCAAACTCCTCCCTGCATGAGTCGCATGGATTTGTCTCCAGCTGTGAGCTGAACATCTTGCGTACCACAGGTGCTCAACCTGTGAGTGTTATGTACACGGGTTTCAGGACAGTTTTATTGCAGGTAGTATGTATGTAGTGGAAGGAATACAAGACTTCGGAAGTGTATTTGGCAGCTAAAGCCCCAGCCTCAGCATTTTCTGGTTTTCTTTTATCCATGAGCACTGCAGCCCAGAAATGTAATTATTATTTGACACAATAGCTGTTTTTCAGCTAGTGCCTTATCAATACAGTGATTTTTGTTTTTCTGGACTAGGTTGTCTTCTGCTGGCTATTGAAAGACAGTGTTCTTAACATCTCAGAGAAAAACTGTACTTTGTAATAAGTGATCTACTTATTTTTGTTTGTTTTAAAGGAAAACTGTAGAAGGTCTGTTATACTAGATGAGACAGTGTATGGAAAATAAATAGTTTATAAAATTCTTCAATCTGCTTAAAATACTTTTTAACTCCATAGAATGTAGAGGAAATTACTAGAATTTATCACATGATTTTTGTTTTCAGAAATTTGCATGAGATGAGTACTCACGTGATTCCTTAGTTACCAAAAAAGAACAGCAACTCACTGATCAGGCACTGTGTATGTTCTCATTTCTGGTGTTCCTTAAAGGAATCACTGAAGAGTTAAGGCCTGAGAGATCCATCAGTAGGTTTGCCAGAAGCTGTCATGTTTGACAAGATGTGACACATTTAGAAATGGTAGAACTGGCAAGAAAATGAGTAAGGTACGCCAATTAGGGAGACATTACTGTACACACGTAACAAAACTCAACATCTTTTTACTGATGCTTTCAATGCTTTAAATATTCTCTTTAAAATCCCTTTTATATTCTTTAGAGCAAAAATTACTGTGGTTCTCTGCCTGGATTTATTAGACATCTGGGCATACCCGATTGTGAACGTTGCCAAATTCTACATTTATTTTCTGAGTTCCCAGCCAGACTTCGAGTATCTTTTGTTTCTTTTGCACCAAATTAATTATGGACATAAGCTGACTGAATGGGTTCCTGATAATACCTGTCACTTCATGTTCTGAAGTCTGGGGGACTTCATTGCATCATTACTTACTCATAGCATAGTCCAAGTATTCATATAAATTGAATTCAAAAGTGCTTTCTATTTCCCCTCCTTATCTCTGTTTTAGCAAGTGAGCGTTGTGGTTAGGGTGGTTTATTTGCAAGAAGGCTAATCACTATTTTTTCTAGAGGTGGTGATGGTGAAAGAAGCCATGTGGAGTGTAGTTGTACAAAGTACATTTTCTGAGCTGATATGTTCATGGGGGCTGCACGCAGAAGTGGTGCTGGTTTAAATAAATTATTCTGAGGCTGCTTTGAAGTCATCTACGCTCCTGTGTGACCACTTTCAAGCATTTAAGAATCATTGGTATTGACTAACTTGTTTTAAGTTGTATTAGTGTAACGTGGGCTCCAGTCGGAACTTTGCCTCGTCTTCTTCACCTAATGACTGATCGTGGAGCTTGTCCTGGCAATGGTACCATCTTCTCCACAGACTTATGTTATACCCTAAGGAGGACCAGTGCTAAGAGAGGCCCAAAACGCTGTTCGGGCATAACCCCATGTCCTAGAATGTCTTAATAGAGGACCCCCAAATATTTATCCCTTGTGAAGACTGAGGTGCCATAGTGACTGCATTGCCTTAGGCTGTCTAGGGTAGTGATGCCATATTCCGAATCAGAGGTGTAGTGGAGCTCTGGAAGATGCTTGCTTCAGCACATCCATCTTTCAAAACTGATGAGCTTTATATCTTTGGTATGAACTGTTAGTTTTCGTCATTGGGCTGTTGATTAAAGCAGTCTGAGAGACTGTTTGAAAGAAAAACAAACAAACAAACTCCACCAAGTGTTGCGCTTCTTAGCGTCCGGAGAAATTTTAACAGCTCCATGTGCAAGATCCAAGAGACCTGTTAAGTCCATAAAATGAAACTTCGGATGAAGTCACAATATAATTTCTTTTTTAAGACTTTGGGGTGGGAGGGAATGCTGCTGTTCAGGCCAAGAGAGCATGGAAAGGAGAGCGGAGAAGGAAAGTGTAAACTGAGCAGAAACAACTGTGTCCTTTTTACAGTAAGATGAAATAAAATTTCAGGTCTCATTTTTGACAAGTAGGAAAATTGAAAGCAAGAGCTCAACAGTCTCCTCTCTGGCGTGCCTGGCCCTCACTTGATTCTTTACAGTCTGCTTACATTGTTCACTGGTTTGAATATTCCATCTTTAGAAAACTCTTTGTCCTTCCCTCTTTCTCTCTGCATGAAATTCAAGTCCTGTTCCTGAATATAAAGATTTTGCAAAACTTTGTCTACTTTTCTAGGATCATATCTTCCTCATCCCTTTTATGTGGCTCAAGGTGCATGTCTAGCATTTCTTTCATCTTTTTTCTATGTGCCAATTTAAATGTAGTCCTTGTACTTTGTCTTCTACCCTGCAGAACACTTCTTTTGTTATTTCACCCCCCATATACCCTGAGGTATTATTAATGAAAATGTAAGCAAGCTACCTGTAGTTGAAGTAACCAGACTTGTGACGAGCATAACTACTTCATTATTACATCTCTGCCCCTTATGCTTCATCAGTACTTTGTAAACTCTTTGGAGCGCAGAACTGCTCAGGTGTTGTCACAGAAGGGATTTTTAGTTTACTCTAGAAGATTTACTAGAGTGCATGGATAATACTGTTCTCTCAAGGGAATTCACCATGCAGAAGAGGATTTCCTGGGTAGTGTAGAACTTTTACAAGGGCTAGAAAGAGGCCTCTTGCTCATCTCCCAGGTGACTGTTGGATATGAGGAGATGAAACACTGCCAAACTGGATAAGAGAGAACGGAAACTTGCTTGAAATTGTCCCCTGTTCCGTTTTTGCACAATATACAATGACACGAGTTAGTGTAAGAGAGAATTAAGTATTAAAAGTGCTTTTTGGCACTGAGGTCTGTAATGGAGAGCTGTCTAATAGCATATTACACTCATGAATCCACTTATATAAACCTTAATGATTGACCTCACACTTCTACACTAATCTAAAGGGAGATCTGTGAGTTGAACTGAGGGCAGACCTTGGCTTACACAGCTTGGTATTGGTAAAGTAAAGAAAAATTAAAAATCCTTCTAATACCAGTATCTTGCAGCAGTTGCAAGACTAAATGAAAGAATTAATTTCTTTGAGAGTATTTAGTTTGGTTTATTTCTGTTAAGAACTGAACCAGTGAGCTAGGAGTTTTGCAGAAGACCTGTGTCTGTAAGTGGCTTGTTGCTCTCTGTAAGCCTAAAAGTAAAATATTGAATATCTTTTAAAACAGTAAAGATTTATGTCAGGAGGACACGTTTTGGAAGGTCCCTGAACTGGCTCCTTACATTACCATTGCAGTCTTAGAAAAAGCCAGTGGTCTACATAAAGTGTCTAAATTTAATAGAACACAGTATGCCTGTTTTTACAGCCTTTGATAAACACTGGAGAAAATGAATTAAAACCAAGCTAGTATCAGACAGTAATAATCCTATTACTGTCTTCTGGAAAAACACATTAAAAACACCCCATGGAACAACATTTTAAAATCAATGGTGCTACTTCTGCTGTTAAGTCAGTGAATACCGTCTGTGCCAAAATTCACAGTGACATAAGACTTTCCAACATAAGCATCCTCCCTATTACATCTAAGTTGCTTCAGCCAAAATTTAAAAATAACATTAAAACTTTACTACATTTTGGTTCCAGTCTGGAAAATATAAAGGGTTGGTGGAAGAAGTCTACAGTCTTACAATTCTGAAGGTAATTAAAGGCATCAAGTAGTTCTCATACCTGTGCAGTATGATGTTTCTCTTGGTTTTTCTGTCTTTTATCACCTGGTAAAGATTTGAATAATGCAGACTTGTCACTGGACAACAGCCAGAAGCTTACCGTTCATGATTACCCTCCTCCTCAGCAGTAAATTCTGTCAGTTTAGGAAATATTTTTGTTAAAATCCAAGATTTTAATAGGGGATAACGACAAAAGTAGACAGAATGAGCCCCATGGACTATGAATGAAACAGGTGTGACTGGAAGAAAACAGCTTGAAGTGCAGCAGTAGACAGCATGGTTACAAGTAAAGGATTGATTGCTTCAGGTCATAATTTCCAACTAAGTTTCTGTTACCAACAGTTTATGCATTGGCAGTGAGAACCTGCCGTGGCTGAAACTTTGTATAAAAGAGCTAACAGTGTTCTAAATTTTAAAGACTGCCAGTAAATAGATATATTCAATGGGAATTATAAAATTTGAATGTATTTTCCAAAAAGTGATTTTAACAAAGTACACTACAGCACAGAACAGCTGTATTTGTGTTTTGCACTTTCTTTGGATTTAAGCCCATTGAAAATATACTCTGCTGTGTTAGAAGGCAAGCAGTGGCTTACCTTAAGCCCAGTATCTCTTGACATGTCACATGTGGGTGCACACTTGGAAAGCAGTCCAGGTTTCACTCAAAGGGCAGTGTGAGGAGCTGCACACTGCAGTTCCCCTTGAGGCTGGTGGCAGAGGTACGGACCCCATCCCTCCCACCTTCCAGCTGTGTTTGTCACACAAGCCCAGTTTCCTGGGGCACTGTGGATACCTGTGACTGACCAGCTAGCTGAAGGGCTCTAAAAACATCAACTTCGAATAATGTTACTCATCTTTCAGAGGTACAAATCTGGGTACAGCAGAGTAAACATGGTAAAAACCTTAATAGGCTGTGCTTTTAACAGTTTCCTTTGCCTGCTGTCCTAGGTTGCTGTCAGCTTACTGACCTTCTTCCCTCTGTTCTGCATGTCCTTCTGCAGCAGGCTCCCTGCCATGGCATTTGTCTTAGTCAACCTGTTAGATTTCAGTAACTTCTCCTGCAGAAACTCTGTGCCCTTTGGGTAGCTAAAACGCCCATTGAGTCGAAGGACAATTACATAAAGAAACCCCAGTAAAATAACATGACATATGCTAATTAATACTAGCGATAGAATACAAACTCCTCTTTATATCATCTTCCTGTCTTTGTTTCCAGTAACCTCTTTAATTTCCTGAGAACATGATATTGATGCAGAACTGCAGCATGTATTACACAGCATACAAAACAACCATTTCATTTTTCAAAGTAGGTTTCTTCATTTGCTTTAAGAAAAGTTCCATCAATTTTAGTTTCATTTTCAAACTAATGTTACGGTACGACATGTTGTGAAACCTGGGTACCAATGCTACAAGATTATCAGTCATCAAAATAGCGCATTCATCATGGGGAACAAAGAAGAGGGAACAGGCTCATGCCTGAGCTCTTACTTTCCGTTTTCTGAATTTCCATTTTATCCACTGACCACGAAGAAAAGGAATTGATTATATTCTCTTCTACTTCAGGCAGTTAGCTCTCTGTAAAAAAAAGTGATTTGTTATGTAAGAAAGAAAATAAGGACAGTCTGTTATATCTTTACCTGTGGTGTGTGCAAAGAATTTTTTCCCGAATGAAAGATGTTCCTCTTACTGAGGCACATTTGGGTGCCTCAGTAGTTGTGCCCAGTAACTGTTTACTTGATTAGATTTGCTTGATTTACAAGTGAGAATCTTTCTTCTTACTTGCAAAAACTCTGCAGATGCATGCTGGACTCTGAGTCATCCTGTGTTCATCTATTATAAGGAGCAATAAAAATGTTCATTTGAACAGATGAAAAAAAAAAACAACTTATGCTTAATTCTGTGATGCTCACAACTATACATTTACAATTACATTACTTGTCAGGATCGTTTTTTAGAGTAGGCCTTTAGAATTCCAATACAAATAAGGGCTTAAACAGGTTTAAGAGAAACATAATGCCCAAGTATTTTTGAATGTATCATATAATCTTTATTTCCATAGATGTAGTGAAATCATATTTTATATCTTGCTTTTTCTTTAAAAAATCTAAAAAGATCTATCAGCGCTAGCAACATCTTTTTCTTTGGTAGTGTCCAAACAGGACTGTTAACAAAAAGAAACACTGATGTTATTTTCCTAACTCTTTTAATTATAGTTTTGCCTGAGACAGAGTGAAAAGGGCTGATCTTACTCCTGATCTCATGGGAAGGAATTCTAATGCATTTTTACAAGAGGCAAGTGGAAAATCCTATAACCAACACTAGAGGGGCCCTGCCTCCAGCCAGGTGGAGGAGAGGGACAACAGTGTTTATTGGACTGTGTGGATTCGATGGCCTGGCACGTCAGAGCCACAGCAGTATAAGGCTCTAGTGGACACGGGTGCACAGTGTACCCTCATGCCATCGAGCTATAAAAGGGGTACAACCCATTAGCATTTCCAGTGTGACTGGGGGCCCTCAGCAATTGGCTGTGTCGGAGGCTGAAATAAGCGTGACTGGGAAGGAGTGACAAAAGCACCCCATTGTGGCTGGCCCAGAGGCTCTCTGCATCCTTGGCACAGACTTATCTCAGTAGGGGGGTACAGATTCATTTACGTTGGGAAAGACCTTAAGATCATTGAGTCCAACCGTAAACACAGCACTACCAAGTGCACCACTAAACCATGTTCCGAAGTACCAGATCTTCTAAATACCTCCAGGGGTGGTGACTCAACCGCTTCCCTGAGCAGCCTGTTCCAATGCCTGACAACCCTTCTGGGGAAATTTTTCCTAATCTAAATCTCCCCTGGCACAACGTTTCCTCTCATCCTATCGCTTGCTACTTGGGAAATAGGAGCATCTATCTTTCACCAGACATTGGAACAAATTTTGAGCTAGCATGAATGTTCCAAGTCTTGCAAAAAGTCAACTGAGCTGTGATCGTGTCAGGATTTCGTTTTATACGTATACTCACTTTCCTTCTATCTGTATTTTGTTGCTTTCCATTAATCTGCATCTTTGAATAGCTTCAGATGTCTTGATGTGATTTTATTTTGTTAACAAGAAGCTGTGCCTCTGTCCTTATTTGTCTTTGCCAGGCCCATCTTAGGAAATGAGAACAATGTCAAAAAACCCAGTGGGGATAAAAACCTAAATGTTCCAAAAGTATTTATTGCAGCCTTTCGTTTAAACACTGGACAAATACTAGCAAAGCTTACGCTGGAAGGCCTGAGTTAGAGGAAGGGCTCTTCAAACTCCATAGCACTCAGAGCTGGAGTCAGAACCAGGAATTTCTTGGCTCCTGCCCTCAACTTCAGACTCTTGGAATGTAGTTTTTATTTCAGGTGGATGGGGCACCAACGTGATTGTCTAATGACGTCTACCAGACCAAATAGAAGGCACGCTTGATGGTACAGGATTAAACCTTTGTTCTAGTCAGCTTTTTTCACGTAGACCTCTTTTCAGAACTGAAGCTTAAGGAGGCAGTTAAATACAGGGAAGGTATAGAATCTGCCACTTAGTTTACTGACTGAGTGACTTTATTAATACTGATTTTTAGGCATTCAAGTGAAGCAAGCTGAAGACAGGTGTGGACAAATTTCTTGTGAATCTTTAGAAAGCTAGCCCGCCTTGGACATTTTTGCCTCTTTTTACTTGTTTTTTTGTTTGGTTTTGGCCTGCTCCTGCGTAGGATTGTGTGTATTGGCTATGTTCATAGTTTTTGCATACCATTTATCTTCTCTCAGGTTTGGTATGCTTGATTTTTTAAAATTCCTTTTATCAATAGCCTTTCTTCCTTCTGGTTCACATCTGCAGCACTCATGCAGGTGTCATTCATAATGTTACCACAGTCTTCCTTAGTGTATTTCACTTCTAAGTGTGGCATCCAGAATCTGCAAAGTGGAAGCAGTGTTTGTCATCATCCAGCTTGGTCTGCTTCAATGCAAACAGTATGATCTTATTTTTCCTGCTAGAAATACTGCATACTTTATAATTATTGAAAACACCGGCTGACAATAATGTTGCAACAATTAATTTTTAAAAAGCCTGTGGTTTTGGCTTTCTCTGTTACGTTGTTATGTGTGTATAATTCATTTGCATGTACATTTAATCAATTTCCAAAATTTCAATAACCTAGCAACTTCAGTGTTTCTCAGTTTATTCCCCTAGCACTTCTTTTGGAGAGTTCAGGCCTTGGTAATCATTTTATGCTGATAAATATTTACATTAATGTGAATGCTTGGAAAAAGTACATTTTAGCCATAACCTGAACAGGAATTTACCACTCCTGAAAGAGTTCACAATTTACAGGTCCTGAAAAGAAGGAAACCTACTGCAGCCTGATACAGCACGTACAAAAATACAGTGATGTTTGTGAGCAGCAGGAGTGTTAACCAATACACTCACACAAGCACCAAACTTGTGATAGCAAGTTAAACTTCTGGTGTCATGCAGAATACTCTGGTCTACCATAATGCTGCTGCATTAAAGATGAACAATACATGAAGCTTACTGCTTTGCATTTGTTTAAAGAAACAATTATAGAATCACTTGTAACTATGTATCTCTAAACCTTTTTATTTAAGAAATAACGCATGCAAAAATCACATGAATGTTTCACTTAACATTTCTTGCATCATGCAAAATATTCAGATGTACCTTTTTTTAAAAGATCTCTTTAAAAACATGTATCACTTCATAAAAAGTTATCTCTTCTAGTAGGAGGCATGTTCTTTGTCCAGCACCATGTCCTATTGCTCACATTAGGCAACTGTCACAAGGGAGAAATGTGGGCAAACTAGGTTTTGATGATATTCTCCATGAATTTGCTGCCCACAGTGACTTGTGGTGTTTCTAATTCTTTTGCAGTAACTTCGTATCTTAAGAATGAGATGAAGGTCGGGAATCAAATTCTAGGTTCTTCCTTAGGAGTTCACAGTGTTGCAAGGGAAAGGTGAGGTGATCGAACCTGTGGGTAGGGGACCAAAGAGATGCTTTCTATATACTTACTGAGATTAACAGAGCTTTTGGATAACCAATCTCTGGTTGGTTTTGGAATGGTTTTGGGGTTTTTGTGAGTGTGTGTGTGGTTTTGTTTGTTTTTCAAATGTTGAAAGTCTTTGTGCAAGGACTCAAGACTGTGCTGTGGTGTATTTATGAGTCTTTAGAGAATTAGAGCTTGAGTAGGGTTTTTTTGGGTTTGGTTCTTTTTTTCCTTTCAGCAAACAGTTCTTCCTTTCTTGGTGATTTGGCAATACTCCACAGAATGTTTGTGCATTTCTGTACAATATATACCCAGTAGTATAAGAGGGTTGAAAAGATTTACACTGCTGTGGTGGAAACATAATTTGTCATAATAACGACACACCTGCACTTTTTCTAGTCACTGTGGCTTATTTATTTATTTTTTCTTCTAGAATGGCTGCCTGGGGAAAACAGCACTTCTGTGCCGGCAGAATAGAGGACATTTTCTTGAGGTTCAGGACTGTTCTAGCAGTCCTTTTACTTCATTTGTTCCTGGCTACAGCAGACAAAGGTAAGACAAATTTTTTCCTGATTTATCTAGTGTTGCTATTCCAAATAAATAGCATTAGGCTTGATGAAAAGGACTGTTGAATATATTTGGAGCAGGCAAGTTTCTGCCCGCTTGAAATCAAGAGGAAAAATTGCCATCAACAAGAGATGAAACAGTTGGTGCTTAGCACTTTGAATATACAAACCCTATGTTTACAGTATTTGTTTTTATGAAAAATCATCAGTAGTAACTTTGGCCATAGATGAGGAAAGGATGTAAACATAATATAGAATAACAAGACAAGTAACTTTCTTGCTATTTTTTTGAACTGGAAACATTACTATATTCAGAACGTGTTGTAAAATCCTGCACCGCTCTTACACAAACACCACAAGATCCTTTGAGCTCCAGTCTACTCAGTGTATGTACAAGCATAGAAGACCTCCTGAATGGCTCTTAGTTGTGGATCTGAATATGGCTAGGAGGAAGGTAGTAATATCTAAAGCATGGATATTAGTAATATTACTAATTATATTAATGTTCATGGAATATGAAAAATTACAAGTGGGGTTTTTTTACCATGTACTGAATGGCTAGTTTCAGAAACTGCTTCCTGTGTTGTGCCATGTTGTTATATTCTGTAAGGTTAGAGTTTCTTGCAGTTCAGATTTACTTAGTAAATTTTACTAACAATGAAATTTCATACATTTATAGACCAGGCTAATTCTGATTCCATTTCTCCAAATATAGTAATTTTCATAAAATGAAGCTTTACTGAGACTGAATTTCAGATACAGGTGATAAAACTGTTACTAAGATGGTAAGGTTTTAATCTCACGTACTTTGAATAGTGAAAAGGACAGGGCTGTTCAGCAGATGGGCAGATGACCTGCAAAAATCTTTGCAGGGAAATCATAGAATCACAGAATGGTTTGGGTTGGAAGGGACCTTAAAGACCATCCAGTTCCAACCCCCCTGCTATGGGCAGGGACACCTTCCACTAGACCAGGTTGCTCAAAGCCTCATCCAGCCTGGCCTTGAAGACATCCAGGGATTCACAGATTCACAGCTTCTCTGGGCAACCT
>NW_010252280.1:0-275 GCF_000690775.1 Eurypyga helias
GGGTTAACCTCTACCGCACACCCGCCCGCTCACGTTCCCCCTCCTCCTGGAGTAGGAATAGTGTTACCTGTCTCAAAAATGACAACCCCAAATGGTGTAGTAGGGACGTATTTCTTAGCGGTACACAGGCTCCTAAGAGGGTTCGCAGTCACCTGTCGCAGCACTGCCGGCTAACCTTTCCATGCTTACGTGAAAGCTCCAGACCGTGCCGTTTTCAGCTGCTGCACCTCCTGTCTGTCTTTCTGCTGGCGTAACGTCTCCTTATGGCTTTCCCC
>NW_010252280.1:371-33153 GCF_000690775.1 Eurypyga helias
AAGAACTTGATGCTGAGAAGGACGCGTGGGTGTTATTTTCTGGAAAACAGACTGCTGCTAGGCTAGGATCAGGACTTACTCCAAAAGCATGGTGCCAGACACATGGGTATTTAGAAAGAGCCGGTCAAAAAGGGACACTGCTCCTCACCTGCGGAACAACTCCCTCTTTACCCTAATGGTAGCCATGGCACTGTTTCTTTGCATCACTTTTCAAGAATTATTATTAACAAACCCGTTCTCCCATTTAAACTGAACTCAGTGCTAGAAATCATGCAGGAACGCAAGATGCAGTGGGAGCTTGCTTGGCAAACAGATATGGTAACAGCACTCAGGTGGAGCAGGCAGAGGCTGGTGTGGGACATAAGTGACACAGATCTGCAGAATTTAAATCCCCCTACTGTTTCAAATAAAAAATTAAGCTTTTTAAGCAGATACTTAAACATCTCTAGTGTTTATTTGTTGGTAGACCTGAAATGAGATCTGAAGCTCCCAAGGAGTCCCTAAAATCTTGTCATTTATCCCACATGCCGGAGGCTACGGCATGCACAATGACTGCCTGTCGTTTTTGTGGGCTTTGCTGTGATAAATAGAATGGCCCAGCTCTCGTGTGTATTAATGTCATATTAGTGTCATGGGGTCATAAATCGAATTCTGCTTTTTATCAGGGTTTAGGAGCGTAGAAAATAGCAAAGCGATCATGGACGGGCCCATGGTAATTGTCTCCTTGTTTTCTGAAGAAAAACATAAAATGGAGCAGAATAAAAAGGTGGATTTGCTGGATTCTGGTCATTATGCTGGAAACAAGTACAATGCTGTGTTTACTCAGAGCATTTAAGGACAGACGATATCACTGGAGCACATAACCTAAACCTCCTGCACATCACAAGCCGTTAACATTCACACAGTCGTTCCTTTATCAGGCTTCATCACCTGAGCTTGACTAATGCTTATTTTGGGAAAGCCAGTTATTGTGCTTGTGAAGGCCGAAAGAAATGAAGAATTTGCCGCTTTTATTAGCAGCTTGTTCCAGTGACTAATCTGTGTCTTCAAATGCATGTCTTTTCTGCAGTTTGAAGCAGTCTAGCTTCCCTTTTGTGTTGCCTGTTACTCTTCTCCGTGCTAGATTAAGAAGCCTATTAATTCCCAGTAATTCCTCCCTGGGAAAACACTGACAAATTGTAATCAGATGACATGCCATTTTTTTTTTGAGTTTGGGGGAGGGTGGATTGGGTGGGGATTTTTTTATAAATTAAACAGATTCAACTATTTTTATGCTCATCTGTGAGGCATTTTCTGAAGTTTAATATAACTTACATGACTCTTTAAGTTTGCCAGTGTCTTTTAAAGACTATATATGGACTATAAATTGTTCATCAAAAATATCAAGGAAGGTTTTTTTTAAGCCTAATTATAGCTGAACTTCCTTTCTTAGCTGTTTTACATGTAAATACATGTTTAAATTTGTTTCTTCTTTTCTTTGTTCTTGTCATTCCCTCAGAATATTCTGATTTGTTGGTGCTGAGATGATTTGCAAAACTGGGCTATTTTAGGGAGAAATTAGTAACGGATTGGACAATTCATTGTGGAATCCTTGTGTTATCTCTTTTTTTTTTTCCTTTCTGGTGCAGACAGCATGTTTCCAAAGAAAGCAGTAGTAATTTTAACTGCAGTGGAGCTACATCGATCCAACATGGTGCAAGAGAAACCCACTTCTAGAAGGAAACAGCTGTCAAAGTTTTATGGAAGATAACATCCACAGATGGTGAGGGGTATCCTTTGTCCTCTCTGCTCTCAAGTAGAATGTCCACTAGCACCCCAAATGCTCCATTTTGACTCCCTCTGACCAGTTGTACTATGCCAGTTAGCATCAGACTCCAGTAAATGATCCTTTATTACTGCTTTCCAAATCCATTTGTAGTCGATCAAAGTAAATCTTGAACTGCCCTGTGTCTTTTCTCTGAGTGGATAAACACAACACTAATTAATGTTTCAAGAATAGGAACAGCAGATTTTTCCAACCCCGAATATACTAAATGCTGTTACTTTCTGCATTGGAGACAAGATATTCAGCATAGACCGAAACCAGCCAGGAGTAAAGCTGCCTTCCATGACTTTTCTGCTTGGCCGTTGCCTGTGTTGGTGGGCTGGAGCAGGGAAGAGGGGCAAATACAGCCTTGGAGAAGATATTTTCTCCTGTCGGTTTCCATGGGGTGACAGTTCATCCTGATTTTTACCACAAATCTTAACTCTCAAATTGTATTTTTTTTCTTCCCATATGAAACTAATAGGGTTTTCCCCACCCCCATATTCAGAAATACATCCCAGATGCTTATGCCACAATTCCTCTAGCAGGCCTTGCAAAAAACTGGCAGTTTGTTCTCTGGAGCAAAGCTCGAGTGACCATCTACTTTCTTAAGATCTGGTATATCTGTCTTGACTTACATGCAAGGAATATACTGCTGACTATCCCTGGCATGCTATGTCTGAGTATGCATTATTGAAATGAAATTACATCTGCAATATTTTGTAGTTGGTTTGGTCTGTTGATTTTTTTTAAGCATTAACAAGCTCTACATATTAACTACAACTCTGAGTGGGGAATTTTTTGTAGTTTGAATAAAAAACAAATAAAATGAGAAAAATGTATTTTTTAATTTATTCATTGATGCCTTTTTGCTTGTCTTGCACCTTGCAATGTGTCTCCTGGCCATTAAATGAAGTTCCTCTGTGTTCAGATAGGGACCTTGTTTAATTTCATTATATATTTTACCCCTCACTGTATTATCAATCCCTGTGGTTACTTGTAGCTTCTCACACAGCTGGCCTCACCGGAATCTGCACCATGGGCTGCCAGGTAATCTCTGTTCCAGCACTTGGAGAACCTTCTCCCCCTCCTTCTCCACTGACCTTGGTGCCTGCAAGGCTGTTTTTCTCCCCAGCTCCAGTTGCCCTTGCACGGTTTTTCCCCCTTCTTAAACACGTTACCCCAGAGGCGCTACCACCATCGCTGATGGGCTCAGCCTTTGCCACCGGTGGGTCTGTCTGGGAGCCGGCTGGCACTGGCTCTGTGGGACACGGGGGGAAGCTTCTGGCAGCTTCTCACAGAAGCCACCCCTGTAGCCCCCCGCTACCAAAGCCTTGCCAGGCAAACCCAATACACCCATCCTGCCCAGTGCTGGGCCCTACATGGGTGCTGTGCCCTGGAGCTCCCAAAATCCAGGCAGCATGAGTTGCCCACACACAAATGGCTTCTGTTTTGTTTTCTGCGTGTGGCTCATGCAGAGCTGAGCTTTACTCCAGACATACCATGGAATTCCTCAGCATTCTGGCACTGGTGAAATGGTTCTCACATTTTTTTTAAATACAAACAAACTGTGTTTTCTTCCTAGTTCCACTTACAGAAATGAGTTCTTTTGCCTAAAACTGTCCTGCCAGATAATTTCACCAGATGCTGAGAATTGGCATGGAAAATTTGAGATGGGATTGCATTGAGGATAAGTGTTTGTGTGAAGGGAATTTATCATCATCTCACAAGTTTGTGCGCATGCGTGTGTGTATGTGTCAGATGGAAGCCTGATGTGCATGGCTGTTACAGTAGATGAGGAAATGAAATTAAAATTAAACCAGAGTTCTTTGAATAGCACAAGCATGGTGCAAGGAAACATTTGCAAAATGACACGACAACCTGAAATCCCCAGAACTCCCTGAAAAAGAGAGTAATCAACACCACTGAAGAAAGTGCTTAAATTTGCTGCTCTGTATTGCACCAACTGCTGATAGATGGTTTTGATGCTTTTTTTTTTTTTTGCAAGCTCTGTCTACAGGAAAACATAGATTTCTTTATTTCAGTAACGTACACTGATGATCCAGCTGTGCCAACACAGTCTGGAATGTTATTTCCTTCCCACCTCATTTTATAGGAGCCGTAGCTCCCATTGCACCTGCCCTGCAGGTGCGGTTGCTTCTGATCGTGTGGTGTAGTTTATCTTGTTGTCAGGCAATAGGTGCTCAGCCCCAGAGGTTATGAAGACCCGAATTTTCTCCTCTGCACCACCGCGACATGCTGACAACACCTGGAACAAAAGCCCCATGGCAAAGGGACTAAGCTGGGGCCAAAGTATTCTTGGCTGAGGAGAAGCAGACACAGAAAAGAGATCCTATGACTCCACAGTCTGATCACACTTTGCCTTTGAGAAAGCATTTCCACCCAAACCTACGCAGACACGTTTCATAGCCCGTTATTCCCAAATATATCTGTCTGCTGTGATGGAGAGCTCTGACTCCAGAAAGGGAAATGTGCTATTGCAAATGAAATCTGTTCAGGAGTTTGCTATCACTTTCAGGGAAAATGTGCTCAGATACAGCAATGGGTGGCAGTATAAACTTCTGAAATGCTGGGAGCAGTGTTGGGAAGCGCTGGCTGAGCCCCTCCGCCACAGCAGCTGCGCTTTGCCATGTGCCAAGCAGCCCCGCAGCCCAGCTGTGAGGGTGCAGCAATTCCGCTGCATGCTGCCTGCCTTTGGAAAGACGCCCAGGAGGGCAGGCTGGGAAGGAGGTGTGATGTATTCCTGTCATTTCTCATGCTTTCCAGACTAGCAAATCGAGACTGCTGAACGCTTTTTCCCTCCCGTTTGACACAGCCAGAAAGAACTGAAGAATTTAGTGCCTCCCCCCACAGTCCCTCCGCACAGTATTCAAAGGCAACCTTCCATCTGCCTGTTCCTGTGTTTCCTTCTTGACCAAGAAGGGTGCGAGAACCACATTTACACTGCTGATTACATTGGTTATACTGGTTCATTTAGCTAAATGTAAGAATAAGGTAAAATAAAGCAAGAAGGGTCAAAAGAGATTTGCTTTTAACCAGAGCAGCACAGGTAGGGAAGTCCCAGTGCCCCGGTAGTGTCTGTTTAGAGCAAGAGGAAATAAGAGTTATACCTTTCCAGAGCTTCAGAAAGGGGGACAGGTTAGCAGAGAGAGCACGGTGGTCTGACAGGGGTGAAAGGGCTGTCGACCCCTCTTACGCTTTCTGAAATCCAGATCTCCCTGGGGAAGTGGAAGTTAATGCAAGGAGAATTACAGTAAGTTAGATCCTATTTTGATTATAATCATCTTTCATTTTTAGCTACTGGAAATAAGCTTGTGACTGAAAAGCAGCTATTGTTCCCTCCTATCCATCTCTGACATCTCCCACTCACTTCCCCAGGAATGATTCCCCCCGTATATTTTACCTTGCAAACTACACACTTTCGTGGATTGACTCAGAGGTGTCACTCATCTTGTCCCTGAACTCACCTAACCTTTCTTGACAGGTGAAAATACAGCAGCAGCTCCAGTGGAAACCTCTTTCTTCAAAAAAGCCAATGGTCCCAATGTAGCATCTGACCTTAGATAACAAGACAGATCGTTACAGAAGATATTTACACATATTTCATTTCTGATGATAAAAACAAATACTAAGCAGCTCACGGGCCAGCTATTCCATCTGCTTTCCAGAATAAAAGGTTGGTCCCAGAAAGAAGCCAAGGAAGGGCCACAATCTGTTAGGTCTCACAAGGTAAATACCATCGAAGTGAAACACTGCAGATGGTAAACGTGCCCCAGAGGCTTCCTGCAACAACTCTGTCAAGTGGCGAAGTGCTGCTCCTCATGTCCTCCGCACAAACCCCATCCTTCCCTTCTACCACCTCCTTCTTGATTACGCTTGTTTTCCTTTGGTATTTGGAGACAAGCAAGCTGGGAAATGCCACACACAGGGAACCTCCCCCTTACATGTGGTACATGTGTGGCCTTAAATGACCCTTCTGACTGAAGGTATTGCGATTCACACCCCTCTCCAGGTATAAGGCTTTTTTCTTCTTTGGTTGCTACATTCAGAGTATAAAATCTGATGGAGTGTTACAGCTTCTTACTAATTATTACAAATGAGGATGCTTTTGTAAATGTTGCTTATTCCATGTCACATTAAATAAGGCAATCGATAAAATGTATTTTGGAAAGATTATCTAGGGAGAATGGAGTGATTCTGAGAATCTGAGTGGAGGAATAAAAGATCTTGAATTTGCTATACAACAGTTTGTCTCAAAATGGTACAGCTACCTGGCCTAATTCAGGCTGGGAAGTGTCAGAACGCATGAATTAGCTCATGTTGTGCATGGACTGTTTGCTTTCTGGCACAATATGTGTGTGTGTATTCGATTTGGGATCTGGCTGTAGAAACAGATATGTAGTGGGAATTAACGCAAAAATGCCTTTTTCACCCTGAAGCAGAGTTATGGTAAAGTCCTGTTTCAAATCAGTTAAAGTCATCATATGTTCCTCATAAGCAAAGAATAAAGAATATAGCCTTTATGTTTGTTTTGGTCTACAGGTTTTCCCTTTCCTCAGCCCTATCCTCCTTCATCCTCCTTTTCAGCTTCCTCTTTCCATGATTTAGAGAAGCAAATGGTTTTATCCTGAGACACAGACATGCACAAACCAAACCAAATATGTATTTTTGCCATTTAAAAAAAAGTAAATATATATAAAATTTACAGTTGATCTTCTTTTATTTCTGTATGGATAAATCTATACATACATATTATATATATACACATACGTATGTGTGTGTATATATACATACACACATACAAAGCCACATAAACTCATACAAATATATAAATATAAACATTCATAAAATCCCAAATACCAGCTTTTTTTTTAAGATGTTGTCAATGTTTCATAAATTTATAAATATTTTACAAAATTTACTTTGACACATTCAAATCCCAAAGCATAACATTCATCTGCTTCCCTTACTGTTCATTCATGATTTATTTCCTATCTGGCAAAAATGATTTATCACCTCTATTATGGCTGGTTTTATGTCACTTTTAAATACTTAGAATCCTTGATTTTTACCAAAGCTAATTTCCTTTTTAAATTTGTTTGAAGCAGTCTATTATCATATACTCCTCAAGGATCTGTGTTTAAATAGATTTGTCATTTTTTTCCATTCCATTGACCTAAGCCCTGTCCTCCTCAGATAGTTCAGTGCCGAGCTCTGCAGTGAGTATGATGAGGTTCAGCTGCAAGGAGGCGAGCAGAGTATGGCAACGAGGGGTGAAGAGCCCTTCTGACAAGCAAGCCCCTCGGTGTTTTTCTGTAGCGTGTAAAGAGCTCACACCTATGCAGCCCAGTTAGTGCGGGTCACGAAGAAGACAGTATACGCACAAAACCCACAAGGATTTTCTTGGAGATTTTGTCTCAGCATGTGAATTACTTCTACACCTGGTCAGGAGCTGAGGTTCCATTCAGCAGCAAAGGCTGAGGTGATGTTACTCCTTGCGTGGAGCAGAAATTTTCCTTTAATTTTCCCCTTACTTGCAACATCTCAAGCAGCCCAGGGCCTGCTAATAATAAAAAGGGATATGAACCTCGTACTGAGGAAAGAACATTGCTGACTCAACCACTATCACCAGTTTTCTACAATTCCTTTGTTTAGTATTGAGGTCTTTTATTTAAAAAATACCCAGCTTCATTCCTCTGTGATCTGACAGACCCGCCATATCCAGGAGACGCGGGGATCCAGCCCTGACCCTGAGCACTGACTCCCCAACTGAGGTACAGTGAGCTGAGCGATGCTGTCCTGGTGCCTCTCGCCTCCCCCCACCCGGTCCCCTTCTCTGGGCAGAGCTGGGGAACAGCCCTCGGAGCAGCACTTTCAGCTTTGGCAAGCGGTTACGCCTTTTACACTTGCCAACGGCCGGTTGTTGGTAAGTAGGATGGTGTGGCGAGTGAGAGGAGGGGACTGGTGGCCTGGGCACATCCCTTTCAGAGGATGTGTGCAGCCTGGATGCTGGGTGGTGGGCCCTGTGGCTCTCCAGGGGTTTCTGGCATGTGGATCACATGTGCAGGGTTGTGTAGGGTACGCTTGGTACCTCGTGTTGCCGAGTCCTTGAGCTGAATAGTTTTTTTTTTTTCCAGGATTCACTACCCTTACCCAAGCAAACAAAAAAAAAGCAAGGCTTTTATGTTAATTATAGCATCATTGCAGGGAATGGTGAAACAATTACATTAACATTTCATAACAACCTCTTCGTGTTGAAACAAGTCAGTCTTCTTTCCATTCTAGGTCACGCTTTCTAAATCTCTTGCAACCCTTGTCACTTTCCTCTGAATTTTCTACACATGCTTCTCAGTTCCTCCAACCTGGGATTTAATACTCTAACCAAAACCTTACCGGTACTGAACAGAGTGAAGGAAGAACCTCTCTGTAGCCATCAGATGTCCCTACACCCCCAGACTCTGTCTTGCCACTTGCTCGGTGGCATGTCTGAGGACTCAGTTGTTGAGTGTCACTTTTAGATATTCTGAAATTCTTCTGCCTATCTCACTTGCTAATAGTTTATGTTTGAGCATTTCCTTGAGGTTCCGAGGGCAGTTTCTGCCATCTCAGAGAGGGCTTGTCTGGAAGGGGTTAAGATGAAGCCAGCAAGATTAAGAGTCTGTGTCCCACCACTGCCCAAAGGTGACAGTCTAGTTCCTAAGCGCAGGCAGCCAAGCACACAAAAAGCACCCTGCCCTGTGCTGTGGTTCAAAGACATGCACAGTCTCCTCCCAAGTCCTGACAGGGGCTCAGCCTGTTAGAAGTTCTTACACACCTGACATACAGCCAAATGCAGTGGCCGTGGAGATTGCTACGGAGCAGCCTGGATGGAGAAGGACAAGCCACGCCTCAGAGACCTGAGCTTGATCTTTAGGGATCTGAAGACTTCTATGGGTAATTTGTTTTAGCTTGGCTTGCAACGTCAAGTCCACTAATGTGTGTGCACCACACTTTAAGATTGTGTATACATGGATGATTACACAGCGCGATAATTTGTTAAGCCACACTAATTTAATGATATGCTAATACATTCACTATTAGCTTTCCCCTTTCCTTAGGAGCATGTGATTTAGCTTGTGTTGATTCAGCATCCGGCTGACTCTGGCTTAACTTGTAATCCACCATAGCCCACATCTTCCTTGCTCTACCTCTACTTCTTTGTTCGGATATTCAGTCACATCTGAGTCACTAATTCAGTCACATTCAGTCACTAATCACGTCCCCTCAGTATGGCACTTTGCATTTTTTCTTCGCTGAATTACGTCACATCGGATTTAGAAAGTGCGTCCGTTTTTTGGGGTCACTGTGAATTTTGATCATATCCTCTATGGAACCTGTAATTGATCCCAGGACCGTATCATATGATCAATGAATGTTGCATTTGTTAATAAATCATCAAAGTTGTCAATGAAATCACTGAGAAGTGCTGAGAGCAAGTTAGACTTTTGAAAGATTTTCCCTTTCTCTCCCACTTCAAAAGCCCTTCAGATTTCACAACGGGTCAAGGATATATATATATTTAAAATAATATTTTCAGCTGCATCAGGTTTAATTTTACAACAATTTTATTTAGACAATATTTTCCTAGTTTTATATAAAAATGTTACACAGGAACTGTATCAAAAGCCTTAATGCAGTGAAGGTCTATCACAGCCTACTGTTTTCACCTAACCCATTAGGCCATTTTCTTCTTTTCAAAGAAGAAAATTAAATTGGCTGACATGATGGGATGCTGGCAAAGCAGTGTTGCCTAGTTTTTATCACCGTATTATCCTCTAGCCACTTATAAATTGATTGTTTAAAAATTCACAGCAGAATCTGTCCAGGGATTATGTTAGGGCTGCAATAGGTTATGTAAGGCACTTGTCTACATTTCAAAATTTTCACACTTCAACTGTGCTGCTACGGTTAAAGCAATAACAGCCTTCCACAAACCAGTTGCCAGTGTTAGTGCAGTTCAACTGGAATAAATATGCTAATTCCAGAACATGTACTCTGCACCTGATTATTTGGTTCAGCAATTGAAATAAAATATGCCACGTTGCTGCTCCGGCTTTACTGACCTTACCAGTTCATCAGCAATGACTGTCCCCATTTCTACGGGTATGCCTGTAGTACTAAGGCTGACATACAACCATCTGTAATTGTACAAGAAACAGCTTGCTTGTTAGTCCTGAGATCCTTTCCAGACTGCAGGAAGGATCACCCTCTTTTAGGGAACTCATAAAGGCTACGACAAGCTAAATGGTGGTTGGAATTTCAGCTAGAAGTGATCAAGGCCTTTCTTAGTTGTAAAATGTCATTACTGAACGGCTATGAGTGATGCTCTAGGTCATAACATGTGCTGTTAGGAGACAGGGAAAAAGAAGCACTAAGCTGCTCTAATGACCTCTCTCTCAAAATTTCATTTTCATTAGAACTGCTGACATATAGCTGGAAAATTTTGAGCCTTCCACAACAGGTATTAAAGACGAAAATTCCTTTACACAAATAATGAGCCAGCAGAGTACTGAATCTTTAATTTTCATGGTCTTGCTGCCAAGACCTTTCACAGCTTCTTCGTACACCACCTGTCCATGGTGTACCTAGCATCATTCATTAATTACGGAGATGTCAGCTTCCACCTCCAGTTGACTCATGACGCCAAAATCCATCATCTCTGTGTTAAATTTTCCAACAAACATCTTTTTTGGACTCTCTCCCTTCTTGGGAAGAGATCCCTGAGGGTATCTTCCAGCCCACTTCATTATCCTCTCTTTTTCTGATGGCTATGAAACAATTGACAACTGACAGGCTGCTGGGATGCTGCAACCACCGCTCGTCATTTTAATTAATAGCATCTCGCTTTCTCCCTCGGTTTCCCTCCTTTATCTGCCTATCTGTTGTTTCTCACCTAATGGTTGGGTTGTAAACTCTTTGCGTTAAGGGAGATCTTGTCATTTTGTAAAGTACGATGTTGTTTTGGTTCATAGCTAGGGCTCCCTAGAGTTGTGATAGTATATATAATAAATGAGCAATAAAAATCCAATGATTCAAGCAATGAAGCACTTTTCTATGCCAAATAAATTCATATTTGTAAGGGTATTTCTGGTACCTTCTTTGTTTAGACTCAGAGACTCCACATACCTTTGTCTCATGCCTACAGTGGCTTTTGTCTTACCAAGAAGTGTGGCCAATGCAAAGTGTTGATCAAATTTTCTGCTGAGAAACGTCATTCCCAGAATGAGACTTGTCTGCCCAGGAAAGAGCTGAAAAACATAAAGTTGGCTAAAAGTTCTTTTTTGCTACTCTGTTGCAAACAGCAAAAAAGTACCCTCAGAGGTACTACAGGATTCACCTTTCCAAAACAAATGATTTCTTTTTTTTTTTCTGCCCGATAATGACTGCTTACAAATAATTTAATTTTGGTTGGTTTACATGCAGAAGAGGCTATTATTCTTTCTGCTAATGACACACAATGGTCTGATTCAAAATCAGTGCATGATATTCTGTACCTATAGCATTTATGACTATAAATCAAAGCATGTTGAAAGCATTGCATAGCTGATTCCGTTATTGCCACAATCCTTCAGATTCTAAATGTGCTTTCCTTTGAATCCAGATAAAACCCCATCAGCATTGTTTTCCTGACACTCAAAAGGCTACATGCCTAAAGTAGTAATTTAGTGTGGTCTACAAATTTTCTAAGCAGAAATGGTATATTTTAACTGATGTAAAATTTAGAATGTAATAAAGAGTGTACTCTATTTTTGTCAAAAAATTTAATTGCAGAATTATTTACAGGAGATGAACATAAACAATACATAAACCAATTGAAAGAGGCAGCTTCATAAAAGAGCCATGGGGCAAAATAGTGAAGCACATTTTCTTACAATCAGCTGGAGGTGAGTAGAGAACCATGAAAAAAGAATAACTCAATAATAAAACAATTCTCAAATATGTCTTCAAAGTAACAAATAACATTCTGGTAAAGAAGATATTACTGAGAAGCGAGAAATTATTGTAGCAATGAAACAACATACTGTACATTCAATTTAGGTATCCTGCATGCTACTTAATAGAATTTATCAAAAGAACCATAAAAGCATGAGAAAGAGAATTACATAAAATAGTTTAATTCTAGTGAAGTGTAGCTTTATACAGATGGTGAATATTTGGCACTCAGTTCATCCTCATTGTTGATATGATTTCTTATGTATATATATATTTATAACTTTTAATGATAACTAAACAGCTAGTTTCCTGTTTCTAACATTCCTTGAAATTCTATAGGAGGCATTTAATTTAGTCCTTAGGCCACACTTGATTATTTTGGCATGTCACATGGTAAATGAAAGTATGAGTTTTGTCTCTGTACAGAAAATCCTGCACAGTCGTAGTGGCTTTTCTTCAGGAAAGAACAGTTCTAGAGCAGTGTGAGTCAGGCTACTTTAAAGGGAAATTTTCTTGATTCAGGAAATTAAGATATAAATGGAACTAAAGAATACATACATGCTGAGCCCTTTTAAAATGAGATGGCCGTGCTATTAACCCTCCAAAGGGTAAATCAAAGCATGGATATGAGCATGTGGATTCCATGGGTAATTATAAACAAAGCTCGTGTTTCTCTGTGAAGACTGTTGTCAGAGGCTCGGGCCTACTACCAATCCCTCTTCTTGATTGTAACCTTCCTGAAAGGAATTAGAAAGTAATAATGTACTTGCCGACCTGAACTTGTGTCCTTCCTACCTCAGCAAGACTTGCTGAGTCAGGTATTGATCTGAATTATACTGATCCAAATCTGACATTTCTTTCTGATTTCAGTTTCTTAGCATTGATTCTAATACAGCTGGGACCAGAATTTAGCCTGGAGCTCTGCAATAATTCATCTCTCAAATAAGAAACTTGTGTGACAGTTCAGCTTTAGGAATGGGAAATAATGTGTTGAATGAAAGAAGAGGAAGGGAAGGAGAAGAAAAGTCCTCACCTGTGGGCTGTGTTGGTGAATAATGACCATATCTGCAAATAAACCTCGCCCTCATTAGGCTTAGGTGAAAATATTCATAGTTTTGTACTAGAGAAGTAAAAAAATCCTGTCCAACAAAACCAATCTAGAAAAATAACAATCTGGCCTTAATAAAATAGACAATTAAATTGCCAGCTGATGAAGACTGTTCTGCGTTAGCTCAGTTAAAGAGCAAGCCGTGTAGACACAGCAATTTACATTACCTACGAGCTGACTTCAGAAGCCCAGTTCTGTTTCAGCAACGAAGGGTAATGGGAGAAACAGCCCCGTGAGGGAAGGTGGGACTGTGGACAAGCAGCGTTCTTCTGTGATCATCATTTACAGAATGCCATACGCATTTCATGAGAAGGGATCTGGAATAGGGTTTTTAGGTATAATGAGTGCCATGGCCTCTCGCAGCTATTAGAATTTTATTTCGTTAAGAGGCGCTGAATCAGCCTAAATATGCTGGCCAAATTCTCTTTTGGGCAAGTTTCCATTTCAATTTCGGTTTTATACTTGCTGTCCTGAACAGCTTATTACGCACTTAAACAGCTGCAGCATTACACCATAGAGGTAGCTGCATTTCAGAGATAAATTAAGCAATTTCTGTATATACAGAGGGCTTAATTCCTGCCAGGAGCCTGTGTCTGCATATGAGTACGCCGTAAAAAAGCTGTTCCCAAAAGATGGTCGCTGGAGGTGAACATGGTGAACAGCTGCCGACGGGCCGTGGGGCTGCCCTAGGCCGGGAACTGCCAGGCTGTCGGTGCCGAGGCTGAGCCGCGAGGAAGTGGCACGGTCTACAGGAACATGAGCATCGACTTTGGTTCCTGGGTCCAACGGTCTGGGACCATGACACGAAAAATTGTTATATATATGTACGTATGCATGTATATATCTCCTCTTTCTGTGATCTGCAGTGTGAAATGGCTGCGTGTAGGCTGCCGATCCTGCCCATGCAGAGGCGTCCCCACTGCTCTGCCACACGCAGAACCCTTGGGGTTAGAGCCGAGTCTCAGTAAAGAGCAGCTGCCCAAAAGGAAGCATAATCCTCGCACCTAAATCCCGTGCCCCACGTTATCCCTCGCGTTATCGTGGCTGGAGGGCAGACCAGGGACAGAACGGGGCACTTGGCAGTGAGACCACTGGGGAAGGCTGCTTGTGCTGCACGTGCCCGGGATGGATGTCTCCCGCTAAGACCGCTGCGGGGGGATGCAGTTGTGACGGAGAGGCTTGCCGAGATCCCGGACCAAGAGAGCTCAGCTGCAGCTGCCGTCAGCTCCCATGCCTGGCACTGGCCAGGGCTCTCCTGCGGTGCTCTCCCAGGGGAGTTCCTCCGCCGCAGGGATCCTCACGGCCATCGTTGGGAATGGGAAAAGCAGAGATTGTTCTGGAAACGTAACTTGACGCTCTATACTCCCTGCCTACAAGCTGGAGGGACAGCATGAGCGTTGCCCTCGCCTCTGCTTTGCTCAGCTCTTCCTCTTGGTTCAGCGAGTCTTCGCTTCTCCCTCGGCACAGGCTCGGACTGAAAAGGCCCTGCTGGGCGCTGGGAGGGTGGCACGGAAGGAAACTCCCCGGCAGCGTGGGGACAGGTGGGGCACCCACCCGACCACGGGGCGGGTAACCTGCCCCAGCTGCAGCCCAGCCTGGAGTCTGTGTGTCGGCTAATAAAGTGCTTGGAGATCCTTCTGGATGAAAGGCACTGTATAAACGTGTCAACCTGTCACACCCCAGGAGGCACCTCTCCGGACATTCAGGGCTTGCTGATACTCCTCAAACGCAGTTTTCAGCTGGTATCGCTAGGTCCTAAGACACCCTGGGAACAGTAACGGGCGTAACGCTGCTTCGCGCTTCGTTTAAGCTCTCCGTCTAATACTGAGGCTCCTGCTACACGGGATTTCAGCACACACAGTTGGACACCCGGAGCTGCCGGACCAACTTCAGATCTCAAATTAACATGCGCAAACCAGTGCCTGACGAGCCAACCTCCGGTGCGGCCCCTGCCACCGGCGCCACCGCTGGAATACCGAGGAGGACGTGCAACCCACCGAGCTGGCAGGCACAGCTCGAGGCCGAGATGGGGGTGATCTGGAGGCATGCCGCTCCGGGTGCGTGGGACCCGGGGTGGGGAGGACATGGTGCAGAGCGGCAGCCCTGCCGGGGGGGGCCACGGGGCCAGGAGCCTCTCCAGGGCACGGCTCCAGCGGGGTTGAGGAGACTGCCACTCACATCGCACCTCCTCAGGCAGCAGTTACTTCTTTTCCTCGCAAAACCACTCCATGACCGAACATTCCCTCACTGTATACTAGATGCAGTGCTGAAGAGGTAAAACTAGAGAAACTAATTTACTGATACAGCAGGACATAGGCTTATGTGAAAACAAGTGTTTTCCATTATACGAAATGTATTTTATATATATATGAAATCCACACACCTTCCTATGCACGCTTTAACTCCTTCCTGACCGATCTCAAATCTGACAAGGTTTAAGCATGAATTAAAATGCCATTTTTTGGTATTAAACTGTACAACATCATTAGTCTTCACACGCCGCCAAAGGCCATTCTAATCAGGTCAACATGAAATAGTAAAACACTCCATAATGTACTTCACCAATTTACAGAGAATTTCAAATCTAAAAAAAATATGCAAAGCAAAAGTAAGTATGGTGAATATCAACAATTTTACCAGTCAGGTCCTTTTCTTCATTTAAATTTTCAGGATTCTGTTTATTATACTTGTGTTTTACAGGCAGTGAAGAAATGTTCTATAATTTTCATCATCTGTTAAAATAAATATGAATCCAATTAGCATTCAGGTAAACACTAGACCATTTTGCTATATCCAGCTGTTCTATGTGGGTCTACACCATGACGTCTCCAAGTAGAAAGTATTCCACTTTCTACCTTTATGTTCATTTATGTTCCCCCTACGGTTTTGTAACAGAATTTTATTTGTATGATGTGGGGTCAGATTACAATTGATTTGTTTATATGTTTATTAAGATACCACATGCTGTGTTTCTCATGCCAGGGACTGAAGTAATTTGACTTTGATATATTTGCAACACAAGTATGATAAGCATAATGTTATTGTTGTAAACTGAGCAGATGTACAATATGTAAATGGAAATGGCTTATTTGCCTTTAATGATAGAATGTTACCTGTACAAGAATTTAATATATTGCACTTTGAAATCTAACATGCACAGATAACATCAGATTTTTCAGTAGGCATGTAGTTTACTTTTGTGGTGGGTTGTTTTTTTTTTTTTGGTGGAACAAAGGGGAAAGAAAGAGAAATCATAGATATCCAAAGCTGATATTGAAGATTTTCTCATAATGGCATGGAAAATGTAAAACACAGGGTCGGTGTCATTCGCTCAGGCCTGTGTTTGCCTGTGAAGATCCAATAAAATTTTAACATATGAAAATATGATTTTAAAATTAAAAATGTATACGGAGTGCTTGATGTCAGCATTATTAGGTCAGCTGGGATCTAAATTTATCTGTAATCTCTTGTTTTTGCAACTTGTCTTTATAAATTCTGATTACTGGCAGGATCAAATACAACTTGTCTTAATCGCTTGGCCTGTTGCTGCAGGTGGGGGTTTTCAAGCGACTAAGTCAAGTGTGTTTCTGCTTGAAGTGTACAGGAAAACTAGATAAAATGTATCAGCTGCCATACATATTTATGTATGTATAGGGGTGTGTTTGTCTATTTCTAATTTGTTAAATCTGGGAAAGATACTGGTTTTAGTTTTATGTGGATATTTCTAATTAGCAGCGCCACTTTAAATAAGATAGCAGGTACACTGGTATTTAAAGTAGTACAACAAACATAGGAAGTAGCATCAATATTGTACACTACCTAGGATTCAGCTCTTTCCATAATAGAAAATGCCTTGAAAACACAAGGGATGGGAAATATAATGTTTTCATCTATAGAAGAATATTTCAGGGATTTTTTTTTTTTTTTTCCATTTTTGAAGGGTATACATTCGTCTTGGTTTTTGCTTCCAAATACAGTTTAAGGCTATTTGGTAAAGTATATACCAGATATCAGGCTCAATTTACAGGGTTTTCTCCTCACAGAAACTTCATAACACTTCACCTCTAAAGATTCATATCTTGAAGCTAAACACGCTTTATCAGCTGTGCTCCAAAGATAGAACTCATGCTTGATACGACACACTGTAGGAAAAAGAGAAGGAAAAAGAAAAAGCAAACAAAACAAAAAACCCCAAACCAAACCAGATTTGAAGCAATGTCAGGTCTGCACAACCTACGATACTTCGTGTTTTCAGTCATCCGTCAGGCTGCAGGGTGCGTGGGATTAGGATTTAAAGTGCTCATCAGGTGAAGAACCAAAGTGCTCGAGTATAATTAAATAGCTGTTCTGCCTATGGCTAAGTACATTGCATTTGTTAAAGCAGGTGAACAGGGGATGTGGCAGCTGGGGCTGTCTCACTGGGTTGAGACTGTTTTGACCTAAAGTAGTGTTCAGCCATCCGTCAGGCTGCAGGGTGCGTGGGATTAGGATTTAAAGTGCTCATCAGGTGAAGAACCAAAGTGCTCGAGTATAATTAAATAGCTGTTCTGCCTATGGCTAAGTACATTGCATTTGTTAAAGCAGGTGAACAGGGGATGTGGCAGCTGGGGCTGTCTCACTGGGTTGAGACTGTTTTGACCTAAAGTAGTGTTCAGCAGGACTCAAACCTTGGAATCGGGGGCTCATCTTATTGCGTCTTCACCTGAAGACTTCTGAGTGCTGGGTCGCTCAGTTGGCTCTGGAAGGTAGGTGAAGTGGAATAATTCTATCTTAATTTGTTTTAAATTAAAGCCTCTTGACTGTGGTAGTTACCCCTTCTCTCTTCTGAAAATGCGAGGCTTGATAATATATTACTTTCCTTATATTCCATGGATGGAAATCACTTATCTCTTGAGTAATTTTTTTTTTTTTTTAATGTCTGAAGCAAGCAAGAAGCCTATTCTTGCCAGAAATGCTAGTGCATAGAAAAATAGTTCTAAATAAAAATACAACTGTAAACCACAGTTCACCTTTACCTTAACATAACCATTTAAACTTAGATATACTTACCACTCACATTCATATTTCTTAAACTGTTTACAACATCACAACTGGCATTTTAAACAAGCAAGATATTTTTTTTTTTTTTCTCAAGGATACCCTGGAAACTCAATTGATATAACATTTTGAGAGCTTGAAATATTACATGTTGCACAGCTCTTGAAATGAAAGAGAGAAGGTTTGTAAAATAAATGTTAACACGTAAAAGAACCGTTAAAAAGGCAATGAGTGTTCCAAAGGAGCGAGTATAACTTTTTCTTTACACATCTTGCTACAGAAGATCTAACTTTTTAAGGCTTCCGTTTTCCTTTCACCCATCACTCAAGTCCTCTTGCATTATAATTTTGCTTAGGTTTCAGAGTGTCATTATACTGCTAACAGCAAACGTTTCTCAGTGGTCATTCCCACCACCACCAGACTTGCATGCTTCTTGGTTTCTGATGAACTTTGGAGTTTTAGTGGCTGGATATCCCTGTTCATCTCCAGAAACTTGACATGACATGAGAGGCCTAATGTTATTTTGCAGTAACAAAGATGAGAAGAGTGGCAGAGCACATGGATAAATATGTCAGCTGGGTTCTAGGAAAAGAAACTGGAGGTCAGAGAGATAAATGGGTTCTTTCTTTCCTGCTCTTTACATTTGTAGCACCTTCTACTTGGATTAGCTAATGCCTCTAGTGAATGGTGAGATGCACCCATTTATAGTTTGTTATTCTTATCCCTAATTATCACACATTTTATAAAAATATAAATAACAAAAAAGTAAGCTGGGTTCCATCTCAAGAGGTGTTTCTTGTTGTCCTCTGAGAACATATTGGATAAGTCAGGTCTTGACAAGCCCTATCCATTGTAGCTGATTGTAAGTCAGACAATAAATACAAAAAGAAGTTGTTCTTGCGGTGAGCTCAGCAAATTCTGAGGAAATCAAAAGCATTCCACTGTGCTTATGGCACAAAGAACACAACAGCAAGGGCATATTTAGTGGAGAGAATGAGACAAAAATTACCAGGTAAGTGACAAACTGTACAAGCATTTTGTTTAAAAAAGGAACTCTGCAGCATTCTGTCTTTAAAGCCGGGTTTGAGCCTCTGGGATATATATCTCGATGCTGTCTGCACGCTCTGTGGCTGAATTCTGCCGGAAAGAGGCTGGTCTCTTAGCAGCCATTAGCCGTCTTCTAGCTTCTTGTCGCTGTCTGTCGGGTAGGTCCAGAGATTTTTCTCTTGTGATAGGGAATTTTCCTTTTGGGGGCTTCTTTGGTACAGGAGGAGGAACTTTTCTTTCTTCCTGCAACAGGGTATTAAAACTGAGGGTGAACTGTGTGCAGAAGGTACCGTCAGCAGAGCATGCAAATCGAAGACATGAAATGCAAAATACTGGTTACGTACATCAAGCATGCTCAATTAGTGCTCTCCAATCAGCTGACTGATGGATGACATGAATAGCTATCCACACCAGGGACACTGACAGAACCCTGCTGTTTCAGCAGCCATTACAAATTCTGCGGTCCTGTGCCTTAAAAAAGACTACACTTCCTTCTACTGTCCTTGCAGGTATCCTGCACATGCAAGCTGCACACCTCACTTCCATACGAATTCGTCTGGTTTTAGCTGGCACACTATTACACTCATTATAAACAGAAACACACACTGGCTCTCCAATAAGAATTCAGCGCATCTGTGTGGTCTGATCAAGTGAAAAGACTGTCTAAGATTAGCAGGACAGGATTTTTAATTAAATTAATCGTACTGAGTTTAGCCTCAGCTGGATATGAGATAGCAGCTGTGTATACACGTCTATTAGTTTAGTCTCCTCCATGGATTGCTGAATGGAAACATGCAAGCCCCAGCCAGAGGGGGAACACAGGGCTGATTGTTCTGCTTGCCAGCCTGGACCGTTTTAAAGAAGATCATATTGAAGAATTACCAAATTATAAAGCGAGAGTCAGTAGATTTTGGTACCAAACTAGTTGTAAATTGCTCTGCGGGTTTTAAATCAAGAATTGTTTTGAAGTATGAAATTGATATTTTACTCCATTTAGAGACTGAAATGTCATATAAGTGCCTTAAAAAAGGTAATGTAGAATCACGGAATCATACAATATGTCGGAAGGGACCTCTGGAGGTGATCCCATA
This sequence comes from Eurypyga helias, assembly GCF_000690775.1. Lineage (NCBI taxonomy): Eukaryota > Metazoa > Chordata > Aves > Eurypygiformes > Eurypygidae > Eurypyga > Eurypyga helias. The sequence continues at coordinate 20,452 of NW_010252280.1, forward strand.
CACCACCCTTCAAAGCCCACTTGAAATTAGATGCAACTTTGAAGTTAAAGCAGGTTTTTCAACATCATTTTAATAACGGACTGAATAGCCCCAAAGTCAGAAACTCCACAACTTCATTTGCATAGTATGGCTATGATGATAGATCTTTCACCTCTTAAAGTAATAGTCCAGAGTATGGGCTGTTCCTTATGGAGAACACAGTTACTTTGATGCACAGCAGGATTCAAATAATACACAAATTGAACTGATGCACCTATAGCTTACAAACTCTTCATTGTTTGGTTTGGTTTTTTTTGTGGTTAACTAATTCTGAGTCTACTACCACAATGCATTAGCCAAGACCAAATAACTGAAGTTCTTTAAGAACATAGTTCTACATTCTCAACTCAACAGGAACAGTGCAGCAGCCTAAGATGCTATTCCCCCTGACAGCCAGCTCTTCCAGTCTTTATTTTCTGTATTTCCTGTTTTCAGACAGGAACATAAGGGTCCCATTCCTGTTGTGTTTGGTTTTTTTTTTTCTCATTTTTAGTTATTTCCCTCTTAGGAACATCACTGTTGCTGTCACTATAATAATTTCTTACTTCCAGTTGTCACTAGTAAGCAAGAGTTGCAAACTCACCATCCACCAACCAGTTGGCTGAAAATTAAAATCCAAGAGGAGCATGAAGAAATGAAAGAGTTGTCAAAATGCCTCCTAATTCCTCTCAAACCAAACAAGTATTCACTTGAGGCCAACAGTACTGACTCAAACCAAATGCTGTCTTCATCTGACTGATACAATAATCAGCAAGGCTAGTGGGATAATCAAGAGGAGGGATAGGGCTCTAGAAAGGGAAAGGCAGTTTCAGAATTACATTGCTTTCGTGGGCAATTTGTTTGTAAGCATCGTGGCTGGGCTGTCTCCCAGGTGCTGGAGTGACAGGGCAGAGGTGTAAGCAGTTTGCCAGAAGTATTCTGTCCCCCAAACTTTTGCAGGCCAACCTTTAGTTTGCCTTGTGCTGTTTTCCCACATGCTTTTATCTCGCTCCTGTTTTAGTGTCAGTTGTGTCATGCAGGCAGAAGGAAACACTGCAGTGCTCAGGTTTGAGCTGCCCCAAATGTAGCAGAGTGCTGAGTTTACCTTGACTGGATTCTGGGACTATTGTCCTCAGCCTGAATTAATCAGAACATAGTTCAGTTCTAGCCTTTAGCATTTGAATCCAAATGATTTGAACAAGTGTCATTGAGTGGGCTCACTTAGCAAAATCCATTTTATTTGTTGTACAAGTCAGCACACGATTGTTAAAAAGAAGAAAACTCTCACATCTGATGACGGTTCCCGTGTATAAACTGGGCCATGCCACTTGATACTTTCTAGGGTTAGAAACCTATCGTGTGTCCCTATTGTATTTAACACAAAGAGATTGCAGGACTACAAATGGGGAGTAAATGGTATTGTCCATGGTCTGCTTACCTTCCTTTCAGGTGATTCTATTATTTTCCATTCATTGAGTTTCAACTGGTGCAGTTCATCAAACTTCATGCTGACATCTTCAATGGAGAGCTGCAATAGGTCCCAGAAACCTGCGAGGTCCTGGGAAGTTGGTCTCGGCATGGCACTCGGGTCCTGTCATGCACAAAGGAGAGAACATGAATAGGCCGGGAGGCTTTAAGCAATGTGCTTGGAGGCAGGAAAGGCACCGCGCCAGATCACGTTGCTACAGTGCTGCTCAGAGCTAAGGCTACGTGCGCTTTACAGCTGGGAGCTGTGACTGGAAAGTTGCACCTCCTACGCAACCCAAACATGAACGAGTTGGATGTCGTACGCGAGCCTTCCTGAATCCGTGTGGCACGGGAAGTTCCTTAGCACCATATGCTGTGCTGACCTGCGTTTCTAAAAAGGAACGAGCTGACAGCCTCTGCCTGCTGATTATTAAAGGGAAGGGGAATGTGACTCGCATTCTAGCCAGCCTGAAGTCTTTCTGATTAAAAATTATGTTCACAGTGGCTGATCAGAAGGCAAACCAACAACAACAACACGAAGAAGTTGTCAGCTCATGCCAAATTCAGTGTTTACCGTTGTCTGGCATTTTTAAATATGAAGTATAAAATTTTGATGGGGAGTCGAATCCTGCTCAGGAAGGCACTACCCCCAGGTGCTGCGATAAGGTGGGCAAGACTTAATGGAGCAAACATCAGTGGTAACAACTAGCAAGATGACCCTCCATTTGACTATTAATCTGTCATCAATGCTGGATAAAAATTGCATTAGAAAGTAGCATGCAGGTTCTTAACCCTGTGCTCTATGAGCATTGGTACTAGTTGGAGAAGACAGCTTTGTCCCTTTAATAAAATGCGGCTTAATTGGTAAATGCCACTGTGAAGATGATGGAGAAATGTCTCTTCCCTTCCAGGACAGGAGGAAGCCATTAAGATGGTCTACAGAATGGAGTTGGGAGGGATGGAGTTAAAACCAGGCCAAAGGGATTCCAGATCTCCCCTTCCCTGGGGAAAGGCAGGCTTTCAAAAACAAAGACTAAAAAAGAAACAAAGAAAGAAAGACTACTTTGCTTTGTTAACAACACTGGTGGGTGTTACTGCTGAAGCAAGGCTCAGTGCCCCATCTTTTACAAATCTTCTTCACTAGAAGAAAGCCTCCTTTTCATAGGGAGCTCTGGGGAGTTAACAGACCTGGTCATATAGAATATAATAGACTTCAGGGCAACGTGATACAACTCCAGATTAGTGTTCACTGAAAACGACTTAATTGGGTAGATCCCAATTTACTCCAAAACCATTTAAAATTTACGTCAGTTGTATTAGTTGATCTACAGAGTTCTGTATCTCAAGCTTCAGGAACCGATTTCCTGTGTGAAATCTGTCAGGACGGTCCCACAGCATACACATCTTATACTGCAATCTGTTCTCTCCAGCCTGGTCCCCTCCACCCCTCTCCCGTTTCCTCTAAACATCCATGAAATGATGCCACTCATGAAATGCCATTGCTTTCTGAAGCAAGGCTAATCGCGCTTCTGTACCTTTGCGCGCCGCGCTCTGCTCGTGGTGTTTGGGAAGATCCCAGCCTCTGGCGCGGAGGCTTGCAGAGTAGTTGTTGGACACAAGAGGGCTGCCTCCTGCTGCTATCGCTTACGGATCCGCAGTCCACGGATAAGGGCTGGCACAAACGATTACTATTACAGCCAACTAACTTTTAATAAGATTGGCTTAAACCTGTTTCTTCTCAGAAGCTGCTCATTTATTTGTATCTTATTTGGAATTCAGCTCTGCAGCCCTCCTGAAGGAAGCCTCAAGCAAGCCAGAAGTGCCCAGCCGGAGCTGGAGCCGCGCTGCTGTTGCCTGCGACCATGACATATTGAGCGATGATCTCATGAGCTGAGCAGGATCTGTGCTGGCTACAGACTACGGAGGAGGACACTTCAAAGAAACAACAGGGTGCTACAGGAGAATGTGAATAATGCAGAAGGGAGTAGTTACTAATCAGTGATGCTTTCTTCCTAGGAGTCAGTGGGAACAGTACACTCCAGGAGATAGCCAGCCGGATTCTTAAAAAAACCTTCACTGAAGCATACATTTTTATGAATTTACCCTAAGTGAGAGGCTTTGGTAAGAGATCTTAACCCAGAGCATAACCAAATGCGTCCCATGACCCTTTAGAACAGTCCATAGGCGATGGGTGAGTTTACTGGTTCAGTTTCAGTTTGAGTAAGAATATTCCTCTTCCTTAACCCTTGCTGCACTTTGAATTGGCAGAAGTTAACGCTGTTGTTCTTTGTCCTACACTTATGCTTATTGCTGCTGAACACTGTCAGAGAAACCGCCGTGTGGCAGCCCTGTGAGTGTTAGATGTTTTTGGGCGGGGGAATGTACTAACTGGCTGCTATCTGGCAGTGTTCCCGTGGGGCAGCAAGATGCTGCCTTAGGACCATATGGAAAGCCTGCTGTGGATACGCACTAAGTGACTATTTGACAACAAACTCTGTCATGAGGCATAGGAAGAAAAGCCTCAAAACATGAATGAGCTAGAAGTCCAGTTCTGCAGTTGTTGCTTTCTGCAGAGCCCATTGCTGATTTAATGAAGCTGAAGAATATTCAGAGCCTAAATCTTCAGAGTGGGATAAAGCTGCTGTTACAGCGTTCAAAGGTTTATTATCCAAATAAGTAGAGAGGAATAAAATCTTGCCAGTTTTTCAAGCCATGTTGTCTGCAAAGCTGTAGAATTCTCCTTGTGCTCCTATCGCTTTTGCAGGAGTGAATTGTTCACACTTCCAAACAGCTGACGGCTGTGCTGAGCAGGAGCTGCGCTTCTTATTACAGTAATGCTCTCGAGCACAAGTGCTGGACCCACTTGAAGATAAATGAAGTGGAGTGGAGGTTAGGCTCTCCAAATCTCAGTTTGCATAGCTCAATCAATCAGGTAATGGAGGGTACTTTGAAATTTGCAGTGAGAAACTTTTAGACATTGATGAAGATTTCCTCCTTTTGCTATGAAATAGATGACGAGATAGGGAGCACACATGATATATCTGATATTACAAATGCGGTCATCTCCTGCTCGCCTGACTTTGCATATTCCCTCTGTCATTCTGTAACAGCTATTAAAATTCCTGTTTTGACAGAGTCTTTGAAGTGGATAATTGGATTCTTTCCTAATGAGGACCATACATCTTATCATTTTCTATCAGAAGGTAGGACATTTTTGGCATGACTTTCTCAGTAATATTAGATTGCAGTTTCAGGAATTCTGGATGTGTAGGTTTATGGATGGAAAGCAGCAAGTGGGTCTCCACAAAATGAATCTTTTGCCTTAAACGTTATGTGGCAACTACTAACAAGTAAATAAGTGTAGCTAACCAAACATATATGTCATGTCTGCTGTCATACACGCAACGGAATTCACCACGTGTAGTATCTGATGTGTAGGGACAGACAAAAGGTGAAAGTTACACTTGATTTTTGAGTGAGCCAAAGAAAGGTGCTCTACCACTAGCTGTAGATAGAAGAATTACACTCTTCTATTGATTAGTATCATCTTGCCACAAGGTTTGTATCACTGATGGCTGCTGTCATATTAATGAAGATAACATTTAGAATTGAATTAGTCTCTAATGAACCTCCAGAACAATAGCAGTAACTCTCATAAGTAATATAGTGCATCTGTTCCTTTAGCCCTAGGACATCTTATATATAATTGGCAATGCAAATTATGAAACCCAATTTTATGAACATTATGTATATTCCCATTTCCAAGATCAGACCTATTTTCAGGTGGGTAGAAATCCGGATCACATATTCTCTGCTATTCTGCTATTTTACTATTCTCCGCTTACTGTAATGTTAATGCAAAAAATTTCACCTTTCTTAACAGAAATATAGTTACTATTTTAAGGTAGTACAAAAATAAGCCATAATATTATGTCTCAGAAAACTTGCATTTGTTCTCTTCTCATTTGTGACCAAACACAGCCAGACTGAACTTACTGAAAGTACATTTGCTTTGGAAAAAAAAAAAAAAAATTTACTAACACCATACTTAAGGATTCAGTTTTAAAAAACAGAAAGGAACAGTAAGACAAAATGTGAAGCATGAAAATGACATTTCAGAAGACTACTGTTTGGGTACTCTACACTTGCTTTTGTTATTGCCTTTGAAGTAAAAATATTTAATTCTAAAATGTGAAGTTATGTTTTGTGGAATATCTATGGATGAGTAGCCTCAAACTCTTCAAGAATCGCGAGACATGGTGACTTACCAGATTTTGCTGACAAAGCCAATAAAACTGCTGGAATTTCTGAGACATGAGGAGCTGAGCACTTCCAACAGCACTTCGGATCTTACCTAGGACTAAGGATACAGACAGGTTATTACCAATAGACGTCTTTTGGCAGCAAATGCAAAATCCAGCTCAAAAAACAGTTAGCTGAAACTACTGGTGATTTTCTAAGGGAAGTGAATACTTGGTTTTGTTGCTTGTGAGTATATATATGAAATATTTTTGAAAAATAAGGAGATGTAGGAAAGCTCTGTGGCACCTTACCCTTTGGCAAAGGTGGTGTACAAATGGTACATTAATAAGTCAGAACAGCTAAGACTGTATTTGCTTAAGGAACTAGAGGAAACCAAGGGAATATAGACAGCTTCCTGAAGTGGGCATAAGTAGGTATGTTTTTGAGAACAATCTTAAATTTTCAAGTAAATGACACCCACGTTTACAAATTTACATTTGCTCACATAAATAGAAAGCTGTTGAAACGGCCTTGCCTCAAGGACCAGTTAGATGCCTGTTGCCTCTGATGTCAAAGGGAGCTTTACATGCACCTTAGGTAATATCTTCTGTTTCTGCCATCACAAATGACTTCGCCCAGTTGTGTGGATGATGCCTGGGTGAGCTCTCTTTATCCTGTCTGTTCTGGGGGTAAGGTTGATATATATACTATGTATGTACTGTAACTGCTACGTAAGATACTTCCACCATGAGACATGTCTTGGTACCCCCATTAGGAGTTACCGTTTGCCTACCCAGGAAAATATGTAAATTCCTAGGCAGAGGAGCTTCAGACAATGTGGGACAGAAGCGGGTTCTCCAGGACTGTGCTAGATCATCAGTAGCCCCCACGGTTCGTTGGGCTTTCCCCACTGCCCATCTACCTGCGTAAGCACTGGGGAAAGGGAGCAAATTCATTTCACTTGACTTTGCTTCCAAGAGTCATCTGTTGAAATCAAAATTTCTGGATGCTCCGTAATCAGTAATCTGAGCTCATCAGCTCAGCACTTATTTTTAGATGAGCTGAATCTCTTCCTGGAGGCACCTATTTCTTTCTGTTGACTGGAGTGCCTAAGGGGACTGTCTTATCCCTAGGAAACTAACTCCTCCTGGACTCCCACATTTGCTGGGATAAATACCATGCTTTGGTAGGTAGCAATATAGTTTCCTACACCTCCTTCCTACGCTTCCTTTCCTACACATCCATCTCGATGCTGAAAGAGCAACACTTTAAAAAGCATTATAAGCTGGGGATTCAACGGAAGACTGATTGTATCTGGAGAATTTCCAGACCGTTAAATAATGTTTAGGGTAAAGATAGAGAGTGGTAGGGGTAGGGGTGAGTTACTCTGACATCTTTTAATTCAATTTGAGGAAGCCAAATTGATAATTTGAACAGGATGCAGAGGGTGGAAGGATGATACAATAGTTGAGCAGAACTGATCTGCAGCCTGTGATATAGAAAACATTAAATTCTGGCAAGGCTTAACATTCTGTTGTTATTTAGATTAAGTATAGCAGGGGACAGAGTGGCATGTCAAAACAGTATTTTAGTAGTAGGTATTACATTTTAATTCTGCTTTCCCTAGACCAGTGAAACAGCTGCTTAACTGCTAGTAGCAGCAAGAGATAATTTGGAAGTTTTAGACTCCAGTTCCATGGAAACATACAAACCCTGTAAGTTTAAAAGCATGTGTTAATACATGGAGCTGTGGTTCTCAAACTCTATTCCATTTTCTGTTAGACAGTACAGCTGCGCTACAACACTAAATTAAAACAGCAGTATGCATAATTCATCAGTCTCGTGTGGCACCCACTTGTGAAAGGGTTAAGTGGTTCAGGACTGCATCAGTAATTCACTGGGGTTTTGTTTTTGTTTTGTTAGCCAGATGAAATAAAAGATTTTAATTGGTTTGGGGATTTTGATGACCAAACCCCTCACTTTTCTCTGCAGAGTTATTGGCATTTGGAAAGCAATGCTTTGGGTGTTAAAACCTGAACAAACATACAAAAACCTAAATAAGAAAGGTTTCATTTGATCTGAAACAAATTGCTTTAATTTGGTTTTCATTTGCCTTTAATAAAGGTAGAGATTGAAGTGATAAACAGCCTTGTATCCTCCTTTTCTCTTGGTGTTGTGTAGCCCAGGGCATGAGACAAACTCCTGGCGTGGGGTCAGCCAGCATGGGGAATTGCGCTGTAGCGGGCCCCTGACATGGCCTGTTCCACGCTGCAATCAACTATTCGCTGGGCAGAAAGATGATTCTGTGGGCTGATGGTTGTAGTGCTCGTCTCATGGTGAGCAAAGCTCAGCTTTAGTTTTGTCTGATTATTTTTATAGTTCGTAGCTCAAATATGTAGCCTGGGTAAGGGGCATTGCTTTTAGCCCTATAGCAGCAATGTAGGTCTTTGACAAAACCTACACATGACTGATGCTTTCTAGTGAAACTCTGGTTACCCCAGCCCCCATATTAAATAAACATTTGGTTTATCTTCATTATCCTGAAGGATCGTGTCAACAGGCAATGATAATTTAAAGCCCAGTCAGACCAGACGTGACTTAGGCACCCGCAATGCAGCATTTTGGTGTGAGACACATCCACTGGGGATATGAGACAGTGGTTCTGGGCTGCCTGTATGTGTCACTGAGTGGTGAATACACATGTATAATTACAGCACTACCATTTACTAAATATCTACTTCCATTTCAATAAGTAAATCAGATGTAATAAAACACAGAAGTTAGAATCTCTCATATTCATGCTACTCTGCTTTGCTGTAATTAAATTAAAGTATTAAAACACTTCAATTCATAATCTTTAGCACAATATTAATAGACAGCCAAAGCCTTGTTATTAATTTCATGCATTGGGGAATTATTCTGATGAGTGCAGATTGATTATCTCCATGAAAGAATGATGAATGTTAGAAACTGGAGAGATTGAGATGTTTGGTAATGCCTAAAAGATTTTGCTTGTAAATAAATGATGATAAAATCTACAAACACACATAAATATATATAATTTTCACATAATTCATATACCTCCCTCCATTAAGATAATGTTATATTTACTTGAATGTCAGGAAAGAGTCACACAACCTTAATTCTGCTGCCTGCAGGTTATGAAACACTCCATTTTTGTCATGGGGCTCCTGCTCGGAAGACATATCAAACCCTGACCATGACTTCAGTAGAAGCAGACAGACTCAGGATCTATACCCTGGATAGAGACTGTGTAAATTGCTTGGTTACAACATGCCCTATTAACACAGTGGTGTTTTTTCCCCTGCAATAAGCATATTACAAAATTCCAAGTGCTATATATGTGTTGGATTGCTTGAGAAATGCCATAAAATCCTGTAATTGAAAACGGTTTCATATCACAAAGGTACAGGGGGAAATGTTAGATCTATATTGATGAAACCAAGATTATAGTCCGAAGCTGTAACTCTATTCTTGACAGATTAAAAGCTTTGCTCAATTGTTCCACTGCTGCACCAGCAATGAGAAACTACTAACAATCAATCTGCTTCTGGCATTCATTACTGTTTATTTAAATGACGTGTTTTAATTTAAATTCTCATTCCATTTGATTGTTCCTTTTTTTTCCCTATACTCATAAGCAAATTGCTCTACAAACAATCTGAGAAAATATGCCTGGAAAGAATATTCAAACTGGCATTTAGTTCACCCTCCTAACTCAGAGCAGGGCGTGATATTTATCTAATCTCCAAACCCAAATTAGTGGTTTTCAGAAATGTATGTCTTTTTCACTCTCAACACAGCAGGTAGGCATAATAATGTCACGAGTGAGGTGACATTTGAGGACAGCACAGCTGCCCGTTGGCAGTGCTTGGCAGGGTAGGTAGGGCAATGGGATCCTTGCGCACCAAAAGGGTGCAAATTTGCTTTTCACCTCAGTGGGGCCGAGTTCAAAGAGGAAAAGATTTGAGCAGAACAATACAGATCCAAGGAGGAATTCTCAGATCCTACACTATGGAACTGTCTCTCATTGACTTTAAAGACTGTTTCGGGGCAATTAAGAAATCCTGTAGTCATTCACAACACTCCAAATATGTATTTCAATAGTTCCTGAAGGATGGTTTTGTGAAAAGCATTAGGAAATTATGTCAATAATTTCTCTTTGGTTAAAGGATAACGCCTATTTGGTCAAACACCTAAGAAAGCTTTTATGGATGATTAATTGATGAACATACTAAAATAAATTGGGTGTGGGTTTGGGTTTGGTTTTTTTTTTTTTCCCCAAAGTATGGGAGATTTAACTCTATGTTTTTTGATACTATTCAGCTGTGTTAGTAAAGCCCTTGTAGCACTGTGGAAATATTAGCCAGAGGATTAACAAGGAAAAATCCAGCATCCATGGAATGAAGGAGTAAGGTGAGAGAAGGGTGGTATATTGAGCTCTCATTCTCTCTAGTGCCTTTTTTTCCCCACCGGAGATCACTTTACTATGTAGCGATGCAAGCAGAGGTCCTCACCACGATGCAGAAGATAGCAGCAAAACAACCCTTCTGCTGGCATAGTTTATACTGTAATTAATTTTTTTACACCTATTTTAGGATTTTTATATGAGTGTAAACTCTGCGTAGCTGTTCTCCATTTGGCTTGGGTACTGAAATATTTCAGTAGCCAAGCATGGGGCATTCAGAAGCCCAGGCTGTCTTCTGCTTCCCTCTGCCAGACCCTGCCTATATGATGCGGGCAAGGACTGCGGCTGCCCGCCGGCCTCGCCTGCTCCCCCCCTTCCCTGCACCGGTCTCCCTGCTCCCATCACAGAGCTCACAGGCGGCAGAGTCCTGGACCTTTTGGTCTTCAACAGCTTTGTGACAATTGAGAGTGTTTTTCTTGTCATCACCTACACACCAGTAATAGCCAAACACAATTTTCAGGGTGTAAAGCTGAAACTCCAGTCAGCACCCCTGAGAAACACATATCTTGGCTTGAAGGCACCCTGCTAGTGCAAATGATCAGATGACTTACCCTGGGAACAGTTACAGCCACATATATGCTTTATATATATCTATATATGCTATAACAAACACCGAGAACACAAACAACTGCCCCCACAAACTATATATGAACTTTGCAGAAACTCCAAAATACAATTCATGGCAACTGACCAAATAAACAAATTCTGTGAAAAGAAAGAGAGAGAGGTTATTTTTGCTGCAATGATTATCTTCTCCTTTTCTAAGACCTGATGAGTGAGGTTCTTAAAACAACATTATGGGAGGAAAGCTACAGTGAAAGAAAAAATCAATAGAGCAATCAGACAGCTTTCTGTGATCTCAGGGCTATTGTGTTAACGCAGAAAATGAAAACGTTTTCTAAAATGCAGTTCTATTTTAACTCTTCCTGTGATTAAAACAAGAAGAAATGGTATCATAAAGACAGCCTTCTCCTCTGAGATGCACAGCTATATTTGGTCTTCAGGTACAATTAATATACCCAGGCCAAAAATAAATGATTCAGCATTAACAATGGCAGTTTGAATGTGCAAACTTTGCTGTGAATTGGTTTGGGAATAGTAGCTCCTGCTGGAAGACGGAAAAACAGATTTAGTTGCTTCTGGGTCTTCCACTTGTATGTATTTTCTTCAGGGAACTGCCAAATGCTTAAATATGTCAAAATACATTTCATGCTGGGATATCATTAAACTTTAGTTCTTGTGGATACATACCTTTCAACCTTCATCGCTCAAACTGGGGATAAAAAACGTGTCAGAGACTCAACAGGAAAAAATTATTCACACTGAAATTTTAAAATGCTGTGAAGCTCATTCCCTCGGTGAAAATAATTCTTTGATAACTTCCTTTTACTTGATGTAAGCTATATTATGTGAAGGGATACCATTTCAAAGATAATGTAATTTGGAAATTATTTGAAGAAGATCTCATGAAATGAGTCACATAAAATGGAAAATTGGAAGTCTGAGTGTCACTTTTGACAATCAGTTGAAGACAAACATCTGATTTGGCATACGCTATATAGACCTATTCTATAATAATTTCTCTCAACTATTAGGGAGCTCAAAATGTTCCCTCAAACACAAGTAATTAACCCATTTTGGTTAGTTTAAAAGAGGATTTCCAGGGTCCATTTTAGTTGTGTTTTAGGAACTCTCTATCAGATAATTGCTTTTTCTGTTACAGAGTAGAGTCACTCTGCAAACAGGGAAACATAAAATCAACATAAAATCATAATATCATGTTTTCTGACTGAAATGTGCTAGGTTAAAAGGGTGTCACTAACTCCAAGTATTTATAAAATCACTGAAATCCAACCCATCTTCCTGTCCTCTGAACAATTTACTGAGAACTATCTTCCCAATTGCCGTTTCCCCCTGCAGCAAGGTGTTTCAGAGTCTTTCTGGAGTGCAAGAGCATAACGTCACATGGTTGGAAGCAGGGTGGCTCTGCCCCTGGGAAAGGGTAGTCAGTCAAAATCATAGAATCATAGAATCACAGAATGGTTTGGGTTGGAAGGGACCTTAAACACCATCTAGTTCCAACCCCCTACCATGGGCAGGGACACCTTCCACTAGACCAGGTTGCTCAAAGCCTCATCCAGCCTGGCCTTGAACACTTCCAGGGATGGGGCATCCACAGCTTCTCTGGGCAACCTGTTCCAGTGCCTCACCACCCTCTCCGGGAAGAACTTCTTCCTGATATCTAATCTAAACCTCCCAAATCAGCTCCTCCCAGTTTTCCCAACGTAGAATACAGCTTCATATTCCAGAGAATACCCTCGTGAACTCCCTATGGCACTGACAGAGCGTTTCCACTGCTCATTTCACGTGGCTGCGGGTGCTATTAGGGCTGTGGATGAGGAAAACTGCAGAGAGGGGAGGTAGGAAAAGTCTGCCCCTTGCCTTCAGACTCCTCACTGGCCTCTGCGGGAAAGAGAGGCGGGACA